>NC_056729.1:1350486956-1350669456 GCF_019279795.1 Protopterus annectens | reverse complement strand
GAGATCAGGGACAATCAATCAAGAACTAATCAGAGATAGAGATCAGGGACAATCAATCAAGAACAAATCAGAGACAGAGATCAGGGACAATCAATCAAGAACAAATCAGAGACAGAGATCAGGGACAATCAATCAAGAACAAATCAGAGACAGAGATCACGGACAAATAAAGAGTTAGTCAGGGATGCTTGTAAAATATTGCTACCATTACCTTTAGCATTGACAGAATAAGAGAATGTAAATTAATACACACTTTCTGAAATAAAAAGTTTATAACTTGTCATTATTTATTAAACACAATGCACCACCTGGTCTCCAAAATTCACCAAGCTGGCTCTTAGTGAATCAAGGACAAACCCAGAAATAATCAGGGACACTTAAAATATTACTGCTATTTACATGAGACATTGACAGAATAGAGAATGTGAATTAATATAGATTTGTCCTGGTCCACTTCAGTAAACACACAACACCGAATGACATTTGATGACCTTTATTAAACTTCCATAAACATGATTGTTAACCAATAGTTATAAATTTCAACCAAAAACATGACAGAGGTGATAACATCCATGAAAGAAGACATAAAATAACCATAAGGGCAGCGTACCGCTCACCCTTGAATAAGCAGCATCCCCCACTTGCTCAGTTATCCTTGCACTAATGAGGCACCGTTCCCACTCACCTTCAATTTATTGAATTACACCACCATCCATATACGCAGCTCAGCTTTCTTATTAACTTGTTCACCAGAGCAACCGCTCATTTCCTTCCAAACTTATTGAATGTCAAATCCATCACCAGAGGGGGAAACAGAAGAGAGCAAGCCTGCTCCTCTTCTCCGCCTAACCACAATCCCCACTAACAAAAAGGGGATGGCAGGAGGGTAGCAAGTTCACGCCAAAAATGTGACTCCTACCTCAGATACACTTGACAAAACCCTGTAAACCCCTCCCTACTCTTACTTCACATCCTCCTAAACATCCCTCCCTCCTATTTAACCCTCTCTCTCTCTTTTGGCTTTTGCCACAGCGGATCACCTTGTCTGCTCATGATTGGCAGTGGAGTTTTTATGGTGTTGAGTTGCCAGCCAAGCGCAAACATTCCACAGAAGGCACACACATGCACGCACTCACGCCTAGGGTCAATATTTAACCCTATCCTCCTCTTATTCTCCTAATTCCTGCTAACTATGTATCTAGCTCCTCTTGAAGATGTCCCAGGACATAATGGTCTGTTCCAAACCTCATTTGTCCTGGTCCACTTCAATAAACACACAACACCGAATGACATTTGACGACCTTTATTAAACTTCCATAAACACGACTGTTAACCAATAGTTATAAATTTCAACCAAAAACATGACACAGGTGATAATAACATCCATTAAAAAAGACATAAAATAACCATAAGGGCAGCGTACTGCTCACCCATGAATAAGCAGCATCCCCCACTTGCTCAGTTATCCTTGCACTAATGAGACAGCGTTCTCGCTCACCTTCAATTTACTGAATTACACCACTATCCATATACGCAGCTCAGCTTGCTTATTAACTTGTCTACCAGAGCAACTGCTCACTTTCCTTCCAAAGTTATTGAAATGCAAATCCATCACCAGAGGGGGAACAGAAGAGGGCAAGCCTGCCCCTCTTCTCCACCCACCAGCCTGACCAGGCTGTTCCCCCTCTCACACACCAAACTGCCAGCCTCATAACCACCATTAAGGCATTAGGCCAAACATCATTCGGTGTACTCCATCCTTCCTAACCAAACTGTGTCCATACCAGCACCTCTCAAATCCCTATCCCATAAATAATAAAATTAGTCAGTTGCCTAAAAGCTGAAAGTAAACCACTGTTCCCTCTCCACTGCTAAGTTAACCACTCTAACCTCATAAGCTAGCACACCCAATATCTACGATTGAAATACTCAGTTATCCCACAACCATAACAATAAAAGCCTCATAATGATTCTCTGGTCCTCACCTAAAATTGCAGCTCCATCTTAATGCCCAATAAATAACCACATGGAATCTCTTTCAATGTTCCATTCAGTATTAATCTTGTCATCATGCCAACTACTCGTGATGAGCAAAATTGCATTTAAACCACCATCATGGCCTTTACTAGTACGATCCAAAATGCACCACAAACAGTACACCCAGGCCAAGCAAACTACCCAAGTGCAATGTACCACAGAAGCCTGCAAATGTCCCATGTCACTAGGTCAACAAGGTCTCTGACATGCTGTCATGCCTAAAAGCCACCTCCTGGCCACCCAATGGATATACTAATGAACAGACTGCCATTTCTTTCCCTAATGAAACAATTGTCTAAAATTCCCATCATATCCACCATCCACTGAATGGATGACGGACTTCCCCCCTGAACTCCACCCCTGTCCCTTGGAGGACAACAGCCATATGTGGGAATAAGAAATTAAACTTAGGTAGTCTACAAGGACCTTAAAACCATTAACCTCATACCCACCCATAAACTGTCATTTGGTGTACAGCATCATCACTCACCACACTGTATTCCTGTCATCACCCCCCAAAACCCTACCTCATAAACAAACCAAGTAGTGAATTGCCGAAACAGTCAAAATTAAATCCCATTACCTCTACAAAAATTAAGTGACAAACCAAAACCTCATAATCTAGCATAACCTCTGTATATTGGATAAAATTCCGCTTATCTAATCACCAATAGTAGTCTTACAATTTTTCCCAGATCAGTACCCACCAAATATACCACCCAAAATTAGACCCATGCCAGGAAAAACCACACCATGACAATGTACCACCAAAAATCTAAGAAGCCGAATGTCACCCAAAACAAAACAAAGTCAACAACTTGCCATCATGCCTAAGTGCTACCCCTCCTCTTTTTTATTTATTTATTTATTTATTTTTTAAAGGCTAAACTCATGACCACATTGCTATTTCCTTTCTTTAAATGATCAATTGTCTAGTAATCCTGCCATCGAACCCACAATCCCTTATATGGCAACCAAATTATAAAACCAAACTTCAAACATCCTGAAAAACTGTACGGTAGAAATATCCTCCTTTCCCCGAGTACCCCATGAAGTAGTTCCTGAAAACTCCCTATGATGCGCAGTAACAAAGAACTCTTGCAACATATCACACCTAATGGATAACAATAGTACTACACTACGCTTCTGATTAAAGTGCTGACAACTAGCCAAACCTAACACCTGCATTAACCTTGAACCACCACAAATTTCACTATCTCCTAATGCCAATCCACAACATTGAAAACTAACCTTCACTCCAATACTACCTATGTCACTAGTAGCATACAACATGGCCAACTGCTGAAAAATTTACAGAAGCACGCTTTGTTTAAACCCTCTATCTCCCAGGTAAACAAAACACCCTGTCCCAAAATATCCCCAACACACTCTCATGCCTTCAATGTTCCTAAAGCCCTACCTACAAAATACACTCAAGCATAATTTAAAATGGGTCTTGTGGTACTCCCTTCTAAATCCTAACCTAGTATTATATAACATTACCAATACCTAGCCCACCCTATGACCAGATTCATGCTTCCATCACCAGAGTACATCATGGACCCTCAAACAACACAGCAAGCTGAAAGGGTAACTGTAAATGCACCACAACAGTTCCAACAATTCTGACGTGCCTAACTGCATATAAAGAGGTTCTCCAACATCCTGCAGCAAGCCTTATAACCCTAACGCGATGTGATACACCTTCTGCAAACAGACAGCACAACCACTCCATTTCCTATTGTGACATCACCCCACCTGTGGAAACCCCAAACCCTATAACAATCCCCAGCCCTGCAATAACCTACCCCAAACAGACCTCCACCTCAAAATGCCCCCACACTACATCAAACTGCTGAATAAAAGTTACCTGCAACCTCATTATACACCACGTCAGCAACCAAAACCATCCACCCAAGCAGAATCCGTTACCTTTCAAAACCACCTCCATCAGGGCACGAACAGTTGCTCACCCAGAGCTCCCACACCTATGACCTCATTGCACACCATCCAATGGACTGGGACATCAACTGCAGTAGCCTCCATCCTCTTTCGAGACCCCTTTATTCAGGTCACCAACCAATGCCCACTCCAGTTCCATACCTCTGCGATCTGCAAAAGAAAAACAAGTTAAGCCACTTGTCCTTACAAAATTGAACAAAGGTGAACCTCTATCCCTATCTCAACAAAGATGGGCAACAGACCCTTTAACTCTTGTTTTTACAATATTAATCTATATAACTACAATTTTACATTTTCTAAAATCTCCACGACCAAGTAACACTGACAAGACTCCTTAGTCTCATATGAAAGCTCTCAGCTAGCTGAAGGAGGTGCCACAGACATTTTCCATGCACCCGAGTGGTTGCTGAGATCTTGTAAGTTGTTAACAAAATATAATGTGGACACAACAACCCCACATAATACCATGCACCTTCAGCCACTGCCAGTCTGCCCCATCCGGCACATGGATACAGAATTGGACTATATCAACAACACATTTTCTCAGAAGCTGCTGTCTCCCAAACATGGGGCACCCTAACCTCCATAATGTGGAACAAATGTACAAAATGTGGAACACCAACTAATAGCTCAGGAGCAACGTCACCTTACCCCTGGAAATCAAAAGCTCAGGTCAGAGACACTTCTCAAATGAACCAACATATCAGGCCAAAATCCAAACATTCTGCAAAATCTGTACAGCTGAGAGGCATGTGCACCAAGGGAACAAAGGCCCCCACAATAGGGACATTTACAAAATACTTCTCTTTAAACTTAGTAACTTGCTAGAGTAACTGGGTTTGTTTAACATGCATTTCCTAAAGGATCAAAAGTCGGACTCAAATGTTTGCCATTTAGTGACGTCAATTCTCTGATAATCTAACTGATTTGTCAGAAACCCACAAACTTTATGATGAGCAGACCAAACTTATGAGCCAAAATCTGGACAGTTGAGAGGTATGGCACAATGCCACTCCACCCCCCCCTGTTATTTTTTATATAATTCGCCTTTTATCAGCTTCCACATATGGGCTTGTCCACCCAGGCAACTGGATGATACCAAACCTCTGATTAATGTTGATCTCCCCTTACCATCTACTAACGTAGAAAGTTGATGGAGCTGGTTTGCTTTAGCATGAATTTTCTGAATGATATAAAGCCTGAAACTCAAATATCTGTCATTATTCTGAGTTCAGTCTTTAATGAATAAATGACTCTGGAGCAGCAATCAAGTAGTTTAAAAGTGCATAAATTACATTTTGTTTATTACAACAAAATTCTTCAGATGCGTAAAATACAATAAAGTAAACCTGGCTGATTGCTGTTCCAGAATCGTTTATTCATTTTGGAAGTTTTTTTGTGTTTTCGTGATTCAGTCTTTAATGATTTGCCACTAACAGCCAGAAAGCCACCATTCTATAATAAACGGGCTAAAAGTAAGAAGCAAAATTCTGCAAAAATCTGTACCATCGAGAAGTAACCACACCTACTGCAACACCCCCCCCAAGACACAACTGCTAGTCCTTCTAGCATGTCGAGGGATCAGTTGCTAGTGTCCTCTCCTGCTCAGCTGGTGAACCTGGGAATATTGAGGCAATGTTACAATTGCCAACAACCCTCCTCCTCCCACAAAACACAAATAGGACTGCAAGAGACCAGTCAGGAGGAGAAAGTTACCCACCACTATAGACCCAGTCTCACATAGTACCATCACAACAACACAATGCCAGACACACTAGATTGGGTGACCCATAGTCAGACACACGACCGTCCCCCCACCAGACTGAGTAAGGAGAAGGTCACAGTAAGCTGCCCATTTGCTGAGAGGCTCCTGATTATGTAGCCCCTGCAGTATGAGTATGACCACAGGTATCACCAAGACTGATGCCAGAATGACAATACAGATGAAGATGATCCAGCTTTAACTGCTGCTTAAACTCTGGTGTCATTCAAGGGGATCAATGTCTCCTCTGCCTGGATGCAATGCTGGACACGCGCTGCTGCCATGGGGCGGCTTGCACCTGTCACCCTGGGGCGGGGATTCGGATATTGGCAGCCTTAACCACCCCCCCATGCCTTTTTTTGCAAGGCTCAAATTCTAAACCTACCACCCTAGAACACAAAAAGGAAAAAACTAAGGTATCCATTCACACTCAACACCCACCACAGACATGTGGCAACAAGACTGCGATGCATCGGAGACCATCCAGGACCAATTAACCATAGGCAAGACTGCTCTGCAAATTGTGCATGTTACAGGCCACTCCTCTCACCACCTCACAAACCTCAGGAACCTCCACAAAACCTTCCTGAAAACACTAGAGGGAAAAACCACACACCAAACACCATCATACTAGGTGACTTCACCACCCTACTATATAGACTGCCCAACTACCCAAACAGCCCAAAAGTTCCTGGAATTCATAAACTCAAAAAAATCAAATGGAAACAAGTCAAATCCCCACATCCCCAGAAGAGGAAAACATACTTTCATCTCATCACGAACAGCATGGAACACAATGTTCAATACCCCTAGTACCCCCACTGGTGAGTGATCACTACACAAAACTATCTGGAGAGGTCCTCATCCACCCCCACCTGAAATAAAAAGACTACAAATGCCTTACACCTACCAGCAGCTGCATGGATAAAGGCCCAAGCAAACAAACCAAAAAAAGAGACTCCTTTGTACTAAAGGCCCAGTGGACCCCAGCCATAAAACAAACTCTAAACAAAAGCTAGAACACAAAAGGAGCAAGCTACAAGAAAAGTAAAAAGTAAGACACCCTTGATCATTATAAAAAATAAAAAAGCTTTCTATAAATCTCAAAAAATCAAGCAAATTTTGAAAAAATAGCTAAAGACTCAAAGACAATCATAAGGCCTTCTTTCTCCCCAGATATGAACAGAACTAGTTCAAAATGATGTGAAGATTACTGATCCTACAGACATTGCCAACATACTGGCTGACAGGTTCAGTGCAAAAAACAACACAGCCACCATGGGACCGATGGTGTCCCTGGCTGTGTGCTCCAACTCCCAACAATCGGAATTAAACCCCACAGCAGACACAGCTTTTTAATCAGTCTTACCTCTGGATATGTACCCAGGGGTGGCGCACTGCAGCTGTGGTCCCACTTCACAAAGTATCTGCAAGAGGATCATAATGGACATAATGAAAGAAGACATAGGAAATTTCCAGCAGACTTTGGATCCATCCCAGTTTTACTTTGGCTTTGTCAGATCATGCCTTCTAAACTTGGTTTTTGACTCAAACAGTCACCAAGAAGCCATTGATGGGAAAGGCAGTCTAACATTGAAAAACTCATCAGCTTAAATGTTAACCCATACACAGAGAACTATGTTTTACCAACTGGCAGAGGGTGCAGAATGTTAGACTCAAGACAAAGTCAGGGTGGTGTACTTGCAGGCTCAGTCAGTGGCTGTCAACTGTTTGGCAGCTACTTTCAGACCCACTCTTAGCCCACTCTTGTTTGGAGTCTACAAAGTTTTAGGAGGTTATGGCTGACAAAGTTTGCAGATGAGATTGCAGATGAACACACATATAAAACATCTGACACACAGATATCCTTCAGAGGTCTCACAGAAGGAGATAACTGAGGGGCATAAGCATGCCAAAAGTTAAGCCTAAAAAAAAATGCCAAAAATGCATAAAAAAACAACCACAGGAAAAACAGGACCACCCTAGCTACCAAATATTATCAAAGACCTGGGCACAGGGACCTGGGGTAGGGACCCATTAGTCTGTGTCATTAGACACCCATGTAGCTAGAAGCCCATGTAGTTAAAGTAGTTTGCCACCTTATCTCATAAGGGATCTCATCTAGATCAAGGGAGGTCATCTTCTCCAACTCATCACCATCACTCATCACTCATCTCATCAGACCAATTGAATGTAACAATGCCGACTGACCATCTGACCCGACACGCAGGAAAGTTCTGAGAGGCCCACAAAAAAACCAAAAGCAAAGGGTCTCAAACATCTGTCTATGACTGAACTCCAACTGACTCCAGTCTCATTCGCAGCTCACAGAGGTGCTGCTCAGAGGTGATACTTGGCCATGTCAAACCCATGTTTCATGATTTGATGAATATGCCTCACCTCAAAAAAAATCTATCCATCCAGCGGAGAGAGGGGCGAGAGACTTAAACTCCGATTAATGCTATTAATAGGCGTGCTGGAGGGATAGATTCATCACCCAAAGACTATGCTGTGAAATAAAAATGTGAGGTATATGAGGCAGAGCACCCGCTGGGGCCTTGTTCAAGAGAAATCTTGACAAATGGGGGAGATCGTAGATATACCCCCCAGGATTACCAGTGTCACCTGCTGACGCAGACAGCAGCAAAAAAAATATATATAGTTCCCCTAAAATAAAGGTGGCGGCTAAACAAAATTAAACTATGGGGGCTGTAAAATGCCCCTCGGGCAGATAGCCTAGTATGAACCTATGAACCTATGAACCTATGCTGTTCACCTAAACATTGTGGCCAACTCCAACCATACCGTTCCTCACGGCCATTACCACAGCAATGTGCATCTACGACAATCAACCATTACATGCAGCCCACAAGCAGACACACCTTAACAATTGCACCATTCTAGTCCCAAAGCATGGGAACTGTTGACAGCTCCACCACCATCAGCCACCACCCTGAAGTTAAACCCGTAAGCAACGAACAACTAAACACGGATCAATCGAAAGGCATGAGAGCCATAATGGCAATAACATAACCCCCCCCCCCCCCACCCAATCACTTCAAATAAGTCCGACAATCTGGTCATCACCTTTGAATCCACATTATGTCCTGCTATTTTAATTGTTATCCCTACCATCAGAAACTCTGTTTTACCCTAGCCACCAATTTCTTGTCCACCCCGCCTATCCATGCCTTTGTGATATGAAGTTTTTTTTTTTTAATATATACTTTCTTGTCATCGTCCCCCCCCCCATTTATCTTCCAGCTCTTTCAATTAAAAGTACAAACAGCAGCAGAAACATTTTTCTGACTGCCATCCATGCCTAAGCCAGTAGAACAATACGGTGAATAGCGACAAAACCTATTGCATGCTCATGTGCGATATACAAACTCTTCACACACTGCAAAAATATTTCTTGACAGCAAAGCTTTTAATATTATTTTCTGCTTCAATTAGTTCAATTGTGCCTTACAGCATACTTAAAATTTCTCAACCAATAGTTTTAATGTAATAAAGAATGAAGACAGAGAAAATAAAGCAACATTATATTATTGTAAACATAACTGGACTTGTAATCACTGTATTATAAAACTACTGCTTAGTTCGATTCCTAGTCTTCATACTTAAAATCTTTCGGGACCACCCTACAATTCAAAGCTTTGTGAAATTCCTGTTATCAGGGTCATTCCATCTTCTCTCAACTGACAGACCAGAATGAAATGATGAAAGATGTTGCAACTCTCCCTCCCAACCCCCCAAAACCCCCCCAATCGCTTATCCCCCACCAGGTATTTCCGTAGCCAAAGTATACTGTATATAGGAATATATTATGACTTGGATGTAAAGAAATACTGCTCTGAGAAAAAATTGTGGGAACCGACCAAAGTTATATGATGAAAAGCAGTACATCTGCTTGCTGTCAGAGAAAAAGGTATGGTTTTTTTTGCCAATAAAAGCTGTCAGAAACTATACTGTCCCTAAATTACTTCCGCAGGGGCTCTTGCGTTGGCAGCATAACTGTCAAGTGAAAGTATTGAAGTGCAGAAACAAGCCAGACAGCCCTAATGAGTAATGTCAACCCCCACAATGGCCACAACTGTTTAAGTGCAGCAACGAACGCCTGCCCCAAGCCCGCAAACCAAGACTCAACATCAATGCTGCGGTGCATGGAGGAAGCAATGACACTAAAATCCAGAATGGCAAGATACCATGGCCTGCAGCCCAGCTCGAAAAGGACAACCAAGTCAAATCCAGGAAAGTATCCATTCAGCCCTACAAGCTCAGCTACCAAACTCACAGTCTCCAATCAGGTAAGCCCTATTAATCCTCTCAAAACCACCTGATGCCACCAATGAATGAAAACCAATCCCAAAAGCTACCAGGTCTAGCAGAATACTCCAAACAAGTTTGTAACATAACTCACTCCTTTACAGTCCAGTCCCCATGAGCCGCACCACTAACAGGCAAACACCCAACTAAGCAAAAACAATACTTTCGAGGCAGCACCACAGTTAAAAAGAGTTTTTTTTTTTTTTTTTTGAATATTTGTTTTTATGTTGTGTTTGACAGTCTTAGTAACATGGACTTTATTCTCTGACTGATTTTGTATATTGTTTAAACACACAACTGACCATTAAGGTTACTAACAGGCTCAATCATACAAAAGTCCCCTTAAGCCAAGAAGTAACCCATGACTAAGCACCATTGGGAAGCCCCACAGCAGCCACGAGAGAAAAAAAAAAAAAAAAAAGAATTGGCTAATCAACCATCTTAGCACGCAATACTACCCCAGGTCATCATGGACGTACCTTGCCTTAGCAAGTTCACGCCAAAAATGTGACTCCTACCTCAGATACACTTGACAACACCCTCTAAACCCCTTCCTACTCTTACTTCACATCCTCCTAAACATCCCTCCCTTCCATTTAACCCCATCCTCCCCTTATTCTCTAATTCCTGCTAATCTATGTATCTAGCCCCTCTTGAAGATGTCCCAGGACAAAATGGTCTGTTCCAAACCTTATTTTTTTTAAATAAATTTTTAATTCTAATTCTTGCCATTTGTTACATCAATAAAACTTGGCATTGTCAAACCTGGTGTGGTTCTTTGACTCTGTCTAGGATGTCATTTTTCTGTAACACTCATACATTAAACTCTAAAGCTCGCCAGCAAGTTTTGCATTTATTTATTTATTTTATTTTATTTATTTTATATTTGTTGACCGGGCTAGTCTAGCTGGATACATACTTTTTCAGTAGAGGCCTGGGGAGAAAAGCTCCAAGTATGATAAGATTACTACATACAATAGTTAGAATAAAAAACAAGCTTAAAAATACATTTTGAAGCACAAAATGATTGTAAAGAGAGTACAAGCAATTTGAGTGATCAAAGTTACAAAGTCTTGGTATAGGTTTTAAACAGCAATTAAGCCATGAGTTATAAGGTACAATCAGCACAAGTTCATACAATATTTGACAAGAAAAGCAAATTGGCATGAAAAGCAAATTGACATTCACTTAGTCAAAGAGGGAGAAGAGAGTAGGCTGGAAGATATAAATAGAGAAGAGTTAGCTTGTAATAGTTAGAACTATGGTGGGGCAGTAGCCCAGGAGGTAGGGGAAAAAGGGGCAGAGAAAGGAGAATAAGAATATTTAGTCAGGCATTGAGCAGGGACATAGCCAATGTATTTTTAGGTGATCTTTAAGGTGTTTCTTAAAGAGTGGAGTAGATGAAAGAGAGGTTAGTGTTATAGGAAGGTTGTTCCAGATTCTGCCCATGACATTGGTAAAGAGTGAGTCCCCAGCTTTGTTATTAGATTTAATGTTGGCAATTAGTAACTTGCTAGCTGAGCGTAGCGTTGTAAGATTTTTATATGGGGAGATCAGGTTAGAGAGGATAGGAGTATTAGTAGGGTGGTACAGAATTTTTTGTGTGATTACAAGTTGATTATATCGTAGTTGGTTTTGTAGTTCTAACCATTTGAGTTGTTTGAGGTTGAGACAGTGGTGGGTTCTATAGGGAGAGCCAGTAGCAAAGCTGACTATATTATTATAGCTAGATTCAAGCTTGGTAAGATTGTGCTTAGATAGATTGGTATAAATGGCAGAAGCACAGAATAGAGTTAGAAGTAAGATGAGCCTGGGCAATAGAAGTTCTAGCCAGTTGTGTAAGGAAGGGTTTGATTCTATACAGAGAGCCTAGTTTTTTATTGATAGTTTGAATAGTATTATTGATCTGGTCATCAAAGCTGAGGTTGTGATCAATGGTTATACCCAGAAGGCGTGCAGTAGGATCAGGGGAGATACAAGTTCCATTATAGGAGTTAATAGTGAAGTGGATCTGTGGCGATTTCTGAGTGGGAGTGAAGAGTAATAGTTTGGTTTTCTTGGGGTTGAGGAGGAGACATTGATCAGTAAACCATTTTTCTACAGAGTTAAATACCATTTGAGTAAGGGTTTGGAGAGAGGATGAGGACTTGGCAGTACAGATTAGAGTAGAGTCAATCAGCGTATTGTATGCAAGTGGCTTGTGGAACAATAGTGTAGAGATTGTTAATAAAGATAGAAAAAAGAAGAGGGCCTAGGATAGAGCCTTGAGGGACTCCAGTGTTCACAGGGAGGGGTGTGGAAAGATTGTTGTCCCAGAGTACTGCTTGATGTCTGTTATCTAGATAGGATTTAAACCAAAGAATAGCTTGTGGGTCAAGAGATTGGGCTTTTAGAGTACTGATAAGTAACCTATGGTTGACCATATCAAAAGCTTTTGATAGGTCTATAAACAGAGCAGATGAGAGAGAGTTGTTGTTTCGATTTCTGTTAATACAGTCTGTAAAGCTTAGTAGGGCAGTAGTGGTGCTATGAAAGGGTCTAAAGCCATGCTGACAGTTAGCAAGTAAGTTGTTATGGAGCAGGTGTTGGAGTAGTTGATGGTGGATACATATTTCCATTATTTTGGCTAATGGAGAGAGTAGAGCAATTGGACGGTAGTTGGAAATGTCAGTGGATTTACCTCCTTTATGCAAAGGGATTATATGGGATACTTTCCATATGGAAGGGATGGTACCTTCTGTGATTGTTTTGTTTATAAGGATGGATATTTGATAAGCTAAGGGTTTGGCAGCTACTTGATGGTATTCTGCTGGGAGGTTATCTGCAGAGGGAGTACAAGGTTTGAGTTTCTGAAGGAGTTTACAGATAAAGGAAGTTGGAACTGGTTGTAACTGTAAGAGGGGAATAGAACTGTTTGTATTCTGTAAAGGAGAGGGGGTAGTGGGTGTTAGTGTTTTGTTAAAGTTTGAATAGCTTCAGTGAAGTAGTTGTTAAAGGTATTGGCTATTTGCAAAGGACTATCATGGGGAATAGAGTTTGGGGCTGGAGTTCTAGCCTGCCCTGGTTTGAGAAGTTTATTAATGCCTGACCAAAACTTTTGAGGGTTGTTAGAGTGTGATTGTTGAAATTTGGAATAATAATTTTTTTTGTCTAACAAAATGTCTTTTTTGGTAGCGTTTCTTAATTGCTTAAAGTATAAGTGGTCAGCAGTGTTCTTTGAGGCTCTCCATTTGGCCCATATTTTGTTCCGTAGGAACATTTTCTCTCTGGTTAGTTTTGTGAGCCAGGGGGCTATTTTAGTCCTTACATGGGAAGAGTGGATGGGTGCGTGGCTATTTAGGATTTGAAGGAATGAAGTGTTAAAGTAAGAGACGGCTTCGTCCAGTTTGAGTTGCTTTAGAGGTGACCAATTAAAGGCTTTTTCCATTTCCATTACTGTATTATACTGACCTTGAAACCTTTACAAATCTTAAATGAAACTAACCAGGGTTTATCACAGATGTAAAATGTATTCAGAGTGATTTGTGTGATGACGTTTGTATCTTGCTTAATTTAAAAATATTACCTCTTTGCTTAGGAATGACAGCCATAAACATGAAAGTGTAAAGTGTTTGATACAGGAGTCACTTCCATATTAGTAATGCTCTACGCTTTATTGCCACATTCAACATTTAATGAGGTGGCTGTGATCATTGTTTGTTATTTGGTACAATAAGGATGGAATTCTGCAGCGATAGTGTACCCTTTATTAAATGTCCATTTTTCTTGCATTTGACCTAACATCCGTTTATATATTTTCTAGAGCATGCTCAGCATATTAATACTGCTGTAATGTGAGTCAACATTTAAAATTCTGAAACTTTCTCTCCTTTTGAAAATAAACTTGAACATAGTTTTACCTTATAGGTTCATAGGTTCATAAGTAGGTACTATGCTATCGGCCCAAGGGCCTACGTAAGCCTAGCCAACAAGGTTCCCTGGCTTATGCCACCCAAGAAAGTTATTTTCCTGTGCCAGTGTCGAGCAGAGACACAGAAGTGATCTCCGGGGTGTATTTGCTATTTCCCATCCACTCAAGATTTTTCTTGAAGAGTGCTAATGAAGAACTTTGCTTGACATAGATGGGTAGCCTGTTCCAGAGTATGGGAAGTCTCTGGGACAGGAATCTATCCCTCCAGCATGCCCTGTTTATTGTGGTGACAATGTTTAGGTCCCTAGAGCGTGTAGCTTGGAGGGATTGGGATTTCTATAGGTTTAGCATGTCCAACAGCTCTGGGTTTGACATAGCTTTGTATGTTAGGCAGAGATCACCTCAGAGTAGGTGATATGCTGCGGAGTAAAGCTGGAGTTTTTTGAGGCGGTCAGTGTAGGGCATTTGTTTGAGGCTAGTAATCCTCGTTGTGAGATACTTCTGTGGCCTTTCCAGCTGCTGCAGATGTCTTGTGAGGTACATTCCAAAAGGGGTGTTGTACTCTATAATGGGTCTAATGAGTGTTGAGTAGAGGGGAACAATGACCTCTTTTTTTCCTGGATGAGAACCCTTTTATGATGAGGTGTGCCATGTAGAAGGACTTCCTGACTACTGTGGCGATGTGACTATCAAAGGAGAGACTACTGTCCACCTGGGTCCCAAGGCCTCTTATCATGCATTTGGTGTTAAGTAGATTGCTGCCTATGTGGTAGTTCATGGGTACAGAGTTTTTACCAAAGGGGATGACACTGCACTTTTTGGCATTAAGCTTGAGGTCATGGCTCTGACACTAGGCATCTGTCTCAGCGTGGCCCTTCTGTAGGATGTCCACATCATTTGGGGACTTGACTATGGCTCCTAGTTTGCAGTCATCTGCGAACTTCATTAGCCAGAGGTCTTCTGTGTTAACCTGTACTTCAGAGAAGTACATACCAAACAGGAGAGGTCCCGGGATGGAGCCCTGTGGTACTCCACTTGTCATTGCTTTGAGGTCAGATTTGGAGTCTGCAACTTTTACAGTGTTGGTTCTGTCAGTGAGCCAGTTGGCAACCCATCTTGTGACATAGGGATTTATACCTAGTTTAGTGAGTTTAGCTAAAATTCCAGAGTGGGGGATGGTGTCGAAAGCCTTGTCAAGGTCAACATAGGCTGTGTGAACCACCTTACCCTCATCTACGGCATTGGTGACTTCCTCAAAGAAGTCATTCAGGTTCAGGAGGGATGATCTGCCTTTCACAAAGCCGAATTGTGTGGGATCCAGAGTTTGGAGGTTACCAATGTCTTTGTTTATGAGTTCCATGATGATACGTTCCATGGCCTTGCAGACCAGGCTCGTCAGGCTAATAGGTCGATAGTTCCAGGGATCAGTGACGGCTCCCACTTTGTGGAGTGGGATAACTGTTGCTGTGTGCCATTCAGTGGGCACAAAGTCTGATGCGAGGCTATTATTGAACATGGTGCTTAAATAGGGAGCCAGTTCGTTCTGAAGTTCATGTAAAACGTAGCCTGGGATGTTGTCAGGTCCCATGGATGCTGTGTTTTTGGTTCATAGGTTCATAGATTAGTACTAGGCTAACTGCTCTAGTGAGTCATTTTAAGCCTAGCCAATTATCTCTTGTGAGGCTCAAAGCCTGCACCTTGTGTTTGCAAGGCAAACACCTTAACCATTAGGCCCATGGATGCTGTGCTTTTGGTTTTAGAGAGTGCAGCTTTTACCTGCATAGTTGTGATTAAAGGGACTCTCCATTCTTCCTGTGTAGATATGGGCCCTTTAGGGGGTGAGAGGGGGGGTAAAGTTAGCAATGAACCTATCTGCCAGGATGTTGGCAATATCAGTTGGTTCTGTAATTTTTGTGCCTTTGTGCTGTAACTCAGAGCAGATCTGGGTGCTGCCATCACGATTTTTGACATAGCTATAAAATGCTTCGTGGTTGTCCTTGGAAATAGTGGCAATTTTTTTTGTAGCTAGCTTTGGAGGATTTTATAAGGGATCTCAGCTTCTTACTGAGGCTGACCAGGGAGCTCCTCCACTCATGGGATTTTACTCTTTTGCATCAGTTTCTTCCTTCTGTTGTACAGTTTGTTTATGGCAGGGGACCACCAGATTGGCTTCCTTTTTTTGGAGGATAGCGTCTTGGTTCTGTTTGGGATAGAACGATCCATGCGCTCATGTATGTGCTTATAAAGTGCAATTGTGTAGGATTCAGTAGTTGTAACTGTATTGTCCATCTGCATGGGTGTCATGAAGTTCACCACTTCTGTCTTAAGAAGCATGAAGTTGGCTTTATATTTGTATTTTGCAGTCTGAGACCAATTACATTTGATCTGAGAAAGAAAATCAAGTATTTGAGTCATCTTATTTGCTTGTGGATGACTTATGTAGATTTACGCTGGCAAAATAATTTCTGATTTTTAATTTAACCTACGTTAGCGAGATAAATGTTCCAGTTAAAAAAGAAAGCAGCTTGAAAGAATTCAGTTGCCAGAAGCCAAACAACATAATCACTCATTAGTCCAAGATGCCCACTCACAGTCAATAAAGCTACATCTGAGCATGCAATAAAGGAGGGGTGTTCCCTTGGCCAGCAGAGCACAGGTTTTCCTGAACAGAACGTAGGCAGCAGGGAAGGCAGCACTGAGCATGTAACAGGAGGGAGAATTGCAGTCAGGCACAAAAATGTTCACTTGTTTTCTTGAAGATTTAACTTATTTGACTGTCTTGTATACTATGATGCTAACTGGTTATAACTGTGATATACAAGCCAGTGAAAAATCACAAAGCGGAGCCACAGCTACTCAATGTGGAATAGCAGAACAGTGGGCTTAATTGATCACAAATACAGAGCGTTCCTCACAATCCAGAGCACTTTGCTGCTCAGAACGTGATCTTTAATCACGGAAGCAGGATGCATGTAGTCAATCTGTGGCTGTCCCATTCAAAATGGAACAGATGGTGACCTTTCTCTCCCCTTGTACTGCAGCTCACAACATGCTAAGAAGTTCTGGATTTTTTTTTCCTAGCCCTAACATCCCTCTATCAGTGTAACCACGTAGATATACCTGACTGGGTGAACTATGAAGAGCAGCATGAGTATGTGCTCTACCTTGGGCCCATAGGAAGGCCCTATCTATTCTGCTTCTCCCACCTCACCAGCTTATGAATTATTCTTCTAAGAAATGGCCCCCATCAGAGCTCAGTGAAGTTCTGCCCTTCACACTCCATCTCTCGAGGATAGGCATGTCCAAACTCCATACAAGCATTCAGCTGCCAGTAGATCTTGGATTGCCTGTCTGTACTTAGGGCTGTATCCCTCTACATAACTTTAGTGGTGTTGATTTATATATACTTTGATGGAAATGATATGCAGCCATGAAAACTCATTGTAGTAACTGCATACCATGGCATTACGGTGTCACAATAAAGATGCAGCAGCTGCATGACTCAAATCACGCTTTTACCACAGAAACTAAGCTGCTGCAGGACCACTTGGCTTTAGCACACCTCCATGACTGTCAGATGGTCTCCCAAATGAAGGAAACTGTTTACCAGAATTTCTTGAACAGTGTGCTTATACAACTTCAGTCCTAGTGTCCACTCATTTTCTACTCACCAGTAACAGAGTGTCACTGGCTACAGTGAAAAACAATAAAAGTATGTCACCTTTCCCTGCTGAAAATTAGTGTGGACCAAGAAGATGCTAGGTAAAACTGAGCACTTTACCTACATTATAAAAATCTAGGTGTGCGACATTAACAATTTCATAATAAATAATAACAAAAAAGTTAAACAAAAATATATATTGTACTTGTATAATGTACCATTTGAAATAATGCACAGCAGAGGTTTTGGAAAGTCTGCAAGAGTCATACCTCAACTGTTAATTTACTGGTGTACTAAATAGCAGGATTGCCACTTTAGGATAATTCATACAGCAATCTGAATATTTTTGACAAGTCTGATTTTAAATATTTTTTCAGACCTCTTTAATATGTTGTTGTTGTTGTCTTTCAGCTTTTCCCGGTTAGGGGTTGCCACAGCGGAACTCTGGTCCTCTTTAATATAGTCTAGATTATTTAAAAAAAAAATACACAGGTGCCATGGGCTTCATGGTAATGACCAGGGACACTATAGAAGCCAGTAAGACTGAGAAGGTGGCAGGGACTCATGCAACATGGGGGGGCTGCTCTCCTGTAATACAGACACCTTCTGGTAGAAGAAATGAACAGCATGCATTGAAAGAATTATAAATGAATGTTTAGCATCATACAAAGCAGCAATTCCATAAGCATGTGTGATGAAGCCCCTGTATATACACTTGTGAAGAAATTAAGGTGCTATACAAGTATGAGAGGGGTTAGGTGAAATAAAAAAATGATCATACAAAAAGGATGGTCTACAGAACTGGTACTTCAAACCCCTACCCTATTTATAACAGAGTTGTTACCTTTATGATTCTGATTCTGATTCATTCATCTTTACAGTAATAAAACCAAACATCCAAAGTATGCTGTTCTTAATTTCAAAATTTTAATAAACATTAAAATGTTAAATGATAAAAGTATATTTGATTATTTATGCCATCTGAATTATATACCATGTTTGCAACAACACAACCATATTTTGGTATATACATAAGGAATCTAACATTGCAATCTAGAAAATTCCATTTGTTTGTTATTATGGTATACACCAAAGGTGTAAGCCAGTAGATTTAGAGTCTCTGTTTAAACTTTCCATCTGTGTTAATACATTATGTATATGTAATGTTCATAATACAAACCTTATCACAGAAACACTAAAATGTATAAACAGCACATTCTGTACTACATTTTATATAGCCACAAAAAGATATACTGTATATTTATACTTATGGTCAGTCTTTTATATTAATTACACCATGCACTGTCCCCTACTCTATGAATGCTACTAGAGAACAGTGGTAGGTCAGAAAAAGTAGCATATTTTGTATATATTCCACAATGCGTTTCTCTAGTAGAATGAGTCCCTTTTCTGAATCACTATGTTTTTTCTTAATATACCTTATCTGTTAAATAGCAACATTAATTAATTACATTTGTAGCAAAGTATGTATTTATTCTGCATATGGCCCCATTGTTTATGAGTTGATGGTGATGCTCTTACAGTCTCACCTTCATTTAACAACGTCGCTTGATTTACAGTACTAAATGACTAGACCTTAACTGCATGGTATGGAAGCACAGAACGTTAACAATGTCTTTCTTTTCAAACAAGATGCTACAATCCAAATAAACACTTACCCTGCAAAGCATACATAATAAGTCTGTGTGCACTACAAACTATATAACGTTTTAATGTTAGCTACTTTATACAATGATATCTAAGACTTATGTCCTCTAAGTTTATGGGTTCATATGTAAGTATTAGGCTAGCTGCCCTTGTAAACCATTTTAAACCTAGCCAATTTCCTTCAAAGGTGAAAATCCGACCCTGTGCACTGTGTCTGTGAGGCAAACATCTTAACTATTATGCCAATCCCCAACCCCCTCCTAGGGAACAGCTCCCATTAGTGAATCAGAACATCCACTAATGGCATGTCAGTGTAGAAACACAGTCCAGTTTTGAACTTTTCCATATAATAGTGTGACATCCTCATTGATACAAAATAATAAGGCCAGAAATTCTGTGCATTTAGCATTACTCTTGTGTACAGATACTGAACTGCACTAACTCACAAACTGATGATGATGTTGGAAAATGTTAATTTATCATAAACATTTATCTGCTCCTCCCTCCACACAGAAAAAATAATAGTCATTGTCAATAAATGTGAAACAGTTATTTTTGTAAACAATCTCATGTTAAAAAGTAAACTGTAAAGTGGCATACAAACAAGCTAGAAAGCTTCCTCTATTATTACCCTCATTTGGAAAAAAAATATGATTTAAAAGAAACTGTCATTTGTTAAGGAAAAGTGAACAGTTTTTTCAGTTCCATTATAAGTGTTGAGTAACACAATGAAAAGGAACTACACAGAAAATAGATATCTAAAACACCAAAACAGCAAAAACTCAAATTGTGTTTTTTTTTTGGGGGGGGCAGGGCAAGTACTCTTGTATCCTTAACATACAGGGGAGGCGTTCTACCTCACCCACCAAAATTATATATTAGCTGTATGGATGCATAAACATGAAAATGGGAGAAATCTCCCAAAACAGAGAAATCACTGCGCTGGTTGACATGTAGAAGGTTTACTGGCATCTTTTGACCTGGGGAATTGACTCTCAGGAAATTTGGCCTGAGCGGCCGGTAGATATACCACTTCTTCCAGATACTGACATAACACCTCAAATTTATCTTGTAAGTAAAATTAAAGTGTCTCTATTTTGCCCCATTGTGAATGTCAGCATGTGGGTCATTCATATCACCAGGAAGCAATAAATGCTGACTGACCATTCTTTTCCATGTGATTTGGATAAAAAGAGATCTGCCTTCAGTAAGAATGATAATTACTGCAATATTAAATTCAAAATTTTTTAGCATTTTAAGTTCTGCAGAGCACCCTGCATTACCCTAAAGAATCTGGTGGTGTGCAGTACAAAATTCAGGAAAATGTAAGAATTAATCAGTAGTAATTCTAAATGTTGGCCGGTTCAGAGAACATTTCCAGCTCCTTTTTTGAGGAGTTTTTACCTTTTTAGAAACAAGTGTGATTTCATTGCCTCTCATCTTCCAATACCAATATTTTTTCCTCAGAAAGTTACATTTCTGCTAGTATGCACATTTAGACAGCTAAAGTACAGTCATCTGTTTTACGAGCAACATGGAAAAGGCTCAAGTCACCTAATTCCTATAATATAACCACTGCATTTTTCTGTATGTATGTATGTTATCCCTCTGCCAAGCAACAGCATCTTTAGGCACATTTTGTTGCAAAAGTATTACTATTGACTTGTGTTAGTATCCAAGTTCAGTTTAGCCAGAACATCATAGTTAGTGTCACACAAAGGCTAATGCTTGCTGAAGCTGATACAACCTCTGCAACTTTGTGTAAACTTAGTATATGCAAACATAACAAGTCTGTCTGTCTGACATAGGCTGGAATGTTTACATAAGCTTCACTATTACAATTAATCCTCACACAACCCCACTGAGTTTGGCCTTAGCTGGAAACAAAGCAAGTTATTTCAGATCTTATCCCATTCCCAATCTCTGCAACCATTGCTGAGTCTGCAGTTTCTGTAAGTACATCAAAAATGCTGCTTTTATTAATCCAAACAATGAACAAAGATTTCATTTCACAGCATTTGGCATCAGTAATTGTAAAGAATGTAATTTAGATGGCTTTTGTATTTTTATAAAAAGAGTATGTGAATAAAACAAAAAGAAAAGCAACAATCAGCATTAAGAGTTCATCTTTCTGATATTAGACATGGTACTGAAAGCAATAGTTTACACAAACATAGCAAGTAATGCACACTTGACCATCAGACTTGGAGATATCAGATTTAAGGCTTTTAAAAAGAGTCATAGTGACAAATTAAATGAGAGGTCTGTAATGGCACTGGCATTAAATAAATGCTTTTGAAATTAAAATTAAGATGAGTGATTAACTTACTTTCCTTAATGCGGTATAATTATCATATTACCAATTACTTAAAGTGTGTACACAAAGTAGACTTAGTGATGTCTGATGGAAGTACAGTAAGCACAAACTCTAACTAGCAAGTCCATTACTAAACTCTGCTTTTGTAACTGCTGCATTTCCATTTGTTTTATTTTTTTCACCCCTGGCGTTTGGTGACCATGTGATTGGATGTTCATAGGTTCACAGGTGTGTTCTAGGCTAATGGCCCTGGAGCCTTTACAAGCCTAGCCCATAGGATTACCATGGCATAGTGCCACCCGACCTTAGTTCCCAGTGCCCCTGTCAAGTAGAGCCACTGGGAGTGATCACAGGGGGAGAATTTTCTATTTCCCATCCACTCATCAAGATTTCTCTTGAAGAGGGCCAGTGAGGTGCTCTGTTTGACATGTATGTGACATCTAGTCCATAGTATGGGCAGTCTTTGGGTTATGCACCCCTCCCTCTGCCATGTTCTGCTGATTGTGGTAATGCGGTTGAGGTCTCTGGAGCATGTGGTGCAGAGGGATTGGGATATCTTTGGATGTAGCATTTCTAACAGAGCTGGGTCAGACATGGCTTTGTAAGTCAAGCAGAGATCACCTCTAAGTAGGCGATATGAAACAGAGAATAGTTAGAGTTTTTTGAGTCTGTCCATATAGGACAAGTGTTTAAGGCCTAGTATCCTCTTTATGAAGTACCTTTGCGGCCTCTCCAGTTGTTGCAGGTGTCTAGTGAGGTACATGCCAAATGGGGTATTGTACTCAATGATTGGCCTAATGAGGGAAGAGTAGAGGGAGAGAGTGAACTCTTTCTTCCTGGATGCAAAACCCTTAGTAATGAGATGTGCCACATAGACGTACTTTCTGATCACAGTGGCAATGTGGCGGGCAAAAGAGAGGCTGCTGTCAACCTGTGTTCCCAGATCTCTCATAACGCCTTCTGTGTTCAGTTGGCTACCATTGATGCGGTAATTCATGGGAATGGGGTTTTTCCCAAAGGGGATGATGACATTTTTTGGCATTGAGCTTAAGGCCATGGTTCTGACACCAGTCATTGGTCACAGTCAGACCTTTCTATATGATGTCAACATTACTTGGGGAGTTAATAACAGCTCCCAACTTGCAATCATCTGCAAACTTTGTCATCCAGAACCCCTTGGTGTTGGCCTGGACTTCAGATAAGTAGATACCAAACAGGAGAGGACCCAGGACCGAACCCTGTGGGACTCCACTCGTGACTGGCCGGCAGTCTGACTTGGAGTCAGCTACTTGGTTCCTGGGTTCTATCTGTGAGCCAGTTTGCAACCCACCTGGTGATATAGGGGTTGATGCCTAGCTTAGTGAGTTTTTTCTATGAGTCCTGAGTGGGGAATGGTATCAAAGGCCTTGGCCAGATCAAGGTAGGCTGTATGAACCATTTTGCCTTCATCCACAGATCTAGTTACTGCCTCAAAGAAGTCGTCCAAGTTGAGCAGGCATGATCTGCCCTTCACAAAACCATACTGTGAGGGATCCAGAGTCTGGAGATTCCCTATATCCTTGTTTATTAGGTCCATGATGATGCGTCCCATAGCTTTGCATATCAGACTCATCAGGCTAATGGGGCAAAAGTTCGCAGGGTCTGTAGTCACTCCTCCTTTGTGGAGAGGGATGACTGTAGCAGTGCGTCATTTGGTAGGGACAAAGCCTGAGGTGAGCCTGTGATTGAACAGGGCACACAGGTGAGATGCCATTTCACTCTGTAGTTAATGTAGAACACAGCCAGGGATATTGTCAGGTCCCATAGAAGTTGTATTCTTGGCCTTGGACAATGCTGTTTTAACCTGTGCAGCAGTAATACTAGATGCGTGGCAATCTAGTGGTATTGTGATTTGTCCTTTGGGGGAGGAGAGGGGTAAAGTTGGCACTGAATCCATCAGCCAGTATACTGGCAATATCTTTTGGCTTGGTATAGGAGGTACCATTCTGCAGTAGCTCAGAGCAAATCTGGGTATTGCTGTGGAGATTCTTTACCTAAGTATAGAAGGCCTTGTGATTGTCTTTACTATATGCTGCAATTCTGTTTTCATAGCTAGCTTTAGAGGATTTGATGAGGAATCTCAACTTTTTGTTGAAGCTGATAAGAGTCTTGGGACTTCACCTTATTCCTCATCAGTTTCCTCCTTCTGTTGTAGAGTTTGTTTATGGCAGGGGACCACCAGATTGGCTTCCTTTCTTTGGAGGAGAGCGTCTTGGTTCTATTGGGTATGGCGAGATCCATGCAATTGTGTACATGTTTGGTGTATGATACTGTGGTCATGCAACTATTCTCCATTTTGCATGTGTGCCACCTTTGTTTTTAGGACCCCAAAGTTAGCTTTGGATATGTTTTTCATGGTGGTTACCTTTGTGGGGGGATGTGGATTTCCAACGTGATTAGTTTGTGGTTGGATCTAACCAGAGAGGAGTTGACTATTGGTGTAGAGCAACGATCGCCCATGTTAGTAATGACCAGGTCAAGGATGTTGCTACGTCTAGTGGGGGTAAGAACAAGCTGCTCCAGAGCACTGGAATTAAGGAATTCCAGGAAACATTGGGCCAGTGTATTGGTATACGAGTAGTTTTCCCAGTTAATGGGGGGGTAGTTGAAGTTGCCCAGTATGAGAGTGTTAGGTTGGACCCTAATATTCTCCAGGGTGCTTAGGAACATGGAGTGTGAGTCTTGGGACATGGTTGGGGACCTACAGCAGGCTACAACCTGAATCGCTGTCTTACCCAGTGTTAGCTGCACCTAAAGTACCACTGATGCTTTATGTTGGGCCACTAGTCTGGAGGTGTGCTCATCCTTTATGAATATGGAAACACCACCGCCTTTGGAGCTTCAGTCCAAGTTCTGGGGCTGAAAGGTGTAGAATGAGTAATAGCCTGGTAATGCAGGGGTGTTTTTTGCTGCCTTGAACCAGGTCTCTGTTACAGCACAAATGTTGATGTTCTCCATTTTAAGGAGTGCTTCGAGCAAGTGCATTTTGAGATTTAGACATCTAGCGTTGAGCAGCATGACCCTCAGACTACATTTCTTTGTAGCTGTTATGGTGGTAATTTGGTCTTTGGAACACTGCCTAAAAAAGGCACTATAGGGGTGGAAAGAGCTTTGGCCAGTATCCAGAAGCCTAGATGTGACAGATGCAGGCCATCTCTGGCAAATCATTGAAGTCTGTCAATCACGTAATCCCAGGCAGACAGATACTGGATCCCCTTAGAATGACACCAGAAACTTAGCCAATTGTTGAAGTCAATCATTTTCTCCTTGTACTGTGGTATCATTCTGGGTAATGGTAGGATGCTGCTCATAGGTAGGGTTATACCCACCTGGGCTACATAATACGAGAGCTCCTCCATGTCTGTTTTCATGTAGTCCAGGGAGGTACATCTCAGGTCATTCACACCCACATGTACAATGACAGAGTCATATTTGTACCTGTTGTTGAGGGACCTGTGTGAGTGCATTATGTGGGGAATCCTGGCACCTGACAGCCAACTGACTGTTACTTTCTCCTTATTCAACCTAGTGAGTGGGACATCAGTGTGCCTCACTATCGAGTCTCCTATGACTAGTGTGTTGGGCATGCTGTTTTGACTTAGGGGGTTTTATTGAGTGGCACACTGTTTAGAAGAGTTATGTGTCTCATGATTAGTGTTGTGTTGTGGTGGTTGAGTATGCTTCTGTCTTGGAGGTCTCTGCTGTTTGTGTAGATTTTTATTGACAGCCTCTGCAAAGGTGGGTGTGTGGTTTGTGTTTTTATGTGAGGGCAGTGCTGGTGTGTGTTCTGGAGGGGTTTGTGTTCTATGAGGTGTTTTGCAAGTGTTGACCTTCTCCTCTTGACCAGCTTTTCCAGTCTTGGCTGGAGAGTGCGTGGCTTCCAATTTGGATATATAAGTACATCTCTCACAAGTTTGAGTATTGGGAGGTAAGAGGAGAGGGTTGTTAGTGTACATGAGGCAGTGGCTACATTGCCTCAGGATGCCCAAGTTCAGCAGGTTAACAGGAGAAAGCACAGGGAACTGACCTTTGGACATGCCTGGAGGAAGTACTGGATCTGTTTCCTTGTAGAACATTTAGTGCTGGTAGCAATTTTGTGTACTACAATAATTGCTACAAGAAGTCTGGTAAAGTGCTAGACTAATAAGCTAGTAAAAGTACAGGAGAGGAGAGAACTAGCAGATCTAAGGGAAAATTTGAAGAACAGACTTTGGCACCACTCAGAAGCTTACTAACAGTCCTGGATACAGCAAATCTGTACCTGGACTAGACTAGTTACAGGAAAGGTGGGAAAAGTGCAAACTCAGGCTTTTAGACCAAAAAGTTGAAAGAGATGGAAAAACTGCCCAGACGGCCAATAAACTACAATTTCTGGGCCCAAAACCACTCCTCTTGTGGTAGATAGTCTACCTAGTGCTTACCACTCCCACTGACAAGCTAGAAGGCTTTCCTCCGACACAAAAAGTTTCAGGGGGGGGGCTCAGAGGCTTACAAACAGTCCTAGATACAGCAAATCTGTATCTGGACTAGACTAGTTACAGAAAATGTGGGAAACAAGTGCAAATGCAGTCTTTTTAGTCAAAAAGTTGAAGGAGATGGAAAAAACTGCCAAACGGCCAATAAACTACAATATCTGGGCCAGAAACCAGTCCTCTTGTGGTAGATAGGCTACCTAGTGCTTACCACTCCCACTGATAAGCTAGAACAAGTGCAAACATGGGCTTTAAACCAGAAAGTTGAAAGAGATGAAAAAACTGTCCAATCGGCCAATAAACTAAAATTTCTGGGCCAGAAACCACTCTTTTGGTAGATAGGCTACCTAATGCTTACCACTCCCACTGATAAGCTAGAATGCTTCCCTCCAACACAGAAAGGCTTGGGGGGGCTCAGAAGCTTACCGGATACAGCAAATCTGTATCTGGACTAGACTAGTTACAGGAAAAGCAGGAAACAAGCTTATATTTTTTTTTTCAGAAAAGCATCTAAAACAGCACTAAAAACAATTCAAGTGCAGTGCAAGCTAGCACAGTTGAGTGTGTAGCAATATTAAAGCAAATGCAGTTTAAATACATGCAATTTATTCAAACTGTATTCTGAACTGAATTCAATTATTGTTTTATTCAACTCTGAATAGTTATAGTGCCAAAAATATACTTATCAGCTGAGATGCACACTAAGTCAGAACACAAGGAGATTACTAAAAAAAAAAAAAACAAAGTGGAAAGGGAAAAAGGAGAAAAAGAAGATAATTCAAGGTTAAGGACCTAAGTGGGTTGGCCTTCTCGAATGTTCTCTCTGTATTAGGTAGAATGAGCTAATGACACTAGACTAGGATAGAGCTGGGATAGAGCTGAACAGATGGGACTGGTAGGACTCTCTGAAATCAAAATATGATCTCACTGTACTCGGTTGAGTGAGCAAATGAGATGGACCTAGGAGGATTGTTCAAGCACAAATTTAGAGGGGGGGGGATTCCAAAGCCACCAAGATTAATACCACAACAAGAACAGGGAGGGAGGGTGGAAAACTAACTACAGAGAGACAACAATATGAAACAAATAAATAAAAAGAAAATGCAGTACTATCTTTAAAACTGCAAGTTTGTACTTAACTCAGCTTGTAATACAGTTGATTGTAGGCACACAGCAGCCAGCCAAACAGCTCAGATATTGAGCAGAAATAAATTCACAGATATGTGTCTAACACTTATAAGCACATCGAAACCCTCTAGGCTAAGAGTTAAAGACGGAATATCAATGAAGTGAAAACAACAATAGCCCCCTCTAACTGCAGAGAGACAACAATATGAAACAAATAAATAAACAGAAAAATAAAATGCAGTACTATCTTTAAAACTGCAAGTTTGTACTTAACTCAGCTTGTAATACAGTTGATTGTAGGCACACAGCAGCCAGCCAAACAGCTCAGATACTGAGCTGTACAACAGATCTCTATTTGGAATCAGCCTGCAGAAGTAGCAGACCACATCCTCCTCCTCCTGAGACAGTACAACTGTCCTCTGGTCACTAATTCTTATATTTTAAGCCAGGCTATTAAGCCTCAAATCTGTAGTGGAAGTCCTGATGACACCAACCTGACAGACTTACAATGTGCCTGTTTGTGCCAACAGATACAATAAGTACATCCATGAAGCACCTTCATTACCTAGTTTTAAAAACTGTTGACAGACATCAAAAAGGTTCATGCTAAATCCTTATGCATGTAGAACAAAGAATTAGCATAAAATAATTATGGCAAGTTAGTCTAATTTCTAATTTCTAATGAAATAGCTTTAAGCTATAAAATATAAACTGTACCTAACAAAAACCCATACAGAGTGGAATACTGCTCAGTAAATAAAATATAAATATGTGAATAAATATGACACCGACTGCATTAATACAAGTAATAACTGTGTTTTCAAATAAAGCATAAACTCCATGGAAACATATGCAAAACAACATGCAAAAATGTGACATAACCTGACTCAGCTCAGTGGTGGAATGGGACAGTACCCTGACACTAACACTAGTGACCAATACTTCAGTGGGGATAATAAGGCAAGTAGAAATTGACCAGGGAGATAGGCATAGGTAGCCAGGACCATGTGTTGTCCAGGGAGGTGGGAATAAGTAGCCAATGCCAGCTCCCTCACTTTGGGTGGAGGAATTTGTAAAGATTTCCACAGTAACAATGATTCCTGGTACACAGCAGGAAACATTCTTCGGAAATATGGAGTTTCATGTCAACAGAAGTGTGGCTGTAGACAGCAAATCCATAGCACATACTTCTGTTTAAGAAATAGACATATGAATGATGGATATATTAGATGCATCAAAAAGAAAAACATCCATCCTGTATGTGACAGCCGTCTTGCAATAAACTCCATATTCTTCATCACCAAGAAAATAAAACTAAGACATTACTGATAGCCTACCATCACAAGTTCTATCAAATTCTAAACAAGTGTCTTAACTCCTGTTTACTCCAAATAATACCCGGTGATAATCACAATGAGAAACATTTGGATACAAAACCCACATTGTACCATTCTGTCAACTAATCCAGTATAAAGCATTGCCATTTTGAGTTACTTGTACATGAGTTCTTTGTGTGTGTGTGTGTGTGTGTGTGTGTGTGTGTGTGTGTGTGTGTGTGTGTGTGTGTGTGTGTGTGTGTGTGTGTGTGTGTATTTATGAGGTTAAAAGTGTCAGAAGATGAGTAGTAAAAAGAATGCAGTGCATATACAAGTAAGGTAACTAATGAAAGCTGTCAAAAGAGAATGGCTGGAAAAATAAAAACGTGTAGTAAATGTATGTACTGTGGACTGCTTCTTAAGTGTGAGAGGTGGGAAATGTGTAAGACAGAGTTTGTTTGAATCTGTGTCCTGAGTAGAACTTACCCCAAAATAAGTGTAATCTCAGAGCTGATTACAAATGCTTAGGATAGAAAGGGGGGAAGCTGTTCCCCACAGAAATATGGGCTGGTTTGCCTCCCCATGTTATAACTTTGTTTCATCTTTGTTTTGTAGTGTGCACTATATAAGTGTACTAGGTAAATAGAAGTGAGAGTGTTTGTGTGCACGCGCTTGTGTGTGTGTGTGTGTGTGTGTGTGTGTGTGTGTGTGTGTGTGTGTCTGTGGATGCAGTGATCAATGGGATTTGAACTTGAAAGGATAAGTAAATGCACATTATAAGATGACACCCCCCCCATTAATATTCCAAAACGTGCACACTGATTGGTCAGCGTGCACATTGTAAATCAGAGTTATAGTAATGGAAAAAGGTCCGGTCACCCCGAGTTTTTCCATTAGTATAACTCTTTTTTTTTTTTTTTTTTTTACAGCAACGGAGAAAGCAAGATCTCCGTTGATTGTTACAACCTGTCTCGCCATGTTAAACGAGTTTAACATAGCGAGACAGCTTTTAAAGAAAGCAACGGAGCATCTCCGTTGCTTTTTTTAAAGTTGTCTCGCTAGGTTAAACCCATTTAACATAGCGAGACAATTTAAAAATTAACGGTTATCGTGCTTTCTCCGTTGCATTTTTCAAAACTGTCTCGATATGTTAAATGGGTTTAACCTAGCGAGACAGCTTTAAAAAAGCAACGGAGATTCTCCGTTGCATTTTTAAATCTGTCTCGCTCTGTTAAACTCGTTTAACATAGCAAGACAGGCTGTAAAAAACAATGGAGATCTTGCTTTCTCCGGTGCTTTTGCCCGCAGTTCTGATGTACTGTGTAAATATACGCATGCGCAGTACATCAGAACTGCTGCAGAATACCCAGACAGCTGCGGAAGGGCAGCAAGGAGGCATTATACAATGCCATTATTTAAGAAAAATAATTATTTTTTTTCTTAAATAATGTCATTGTATAATAGCAATAACCCACTTCTGGGTGTGGGTAATGCTGGATTTACCCACGGTTGGCTTTGTTTGGCCACTCGGGCTTCGCCTTCGTGACCAAACCACATCAACCTTGGGTAAATCCAGCATTACCCACACCCAGGCGTGGGTTATTGCTATAATAGTCAGTGACTGATGATTGGGTTCCACTTTTTTTGATGAATTGGTCATTATGTAGTATTACCATTATTTCAGACCTAATCTAGACATACTGTACATTTATAATACATATATAGCTATATATCTGTATTTATACATATACATATATATATATATATATATATATATATATATATCAAATCCTAACGATTGCAGTTCACAATAAAAAGTATAAGTAACAAAAAGAAAGGCAGAGAATGATTTCCTACCTCTAACACAGCGACCTCTTGTCCATTGCGAAGCAAACGGAATGCCATTGGATGTTTGTTATCCAGACCAGGTATAACCTCACAACCTCGAAGAGGAATGGAAACAATGTGGGTTTTAAGGTCTGTCCTGTCTTTGTGGAAGATAAGTTTGTTGTCTTTCACCCTACACCACCTCTCACGCCAGCGATTGTTTGAAAGCACATTAAGGTAGCCTACAGGAAAACAGCAAAAAGTATGCAATGTATATAATCATAACCAAGTACTTACTTTCATGCATAATAGAAGGAATAAGAATGTATTCTCTTCCCCATCCTATTTTAAATGCTTCTCATTTTTAAGCATAACAATCTAAAGCATTAATATCTTTTTTTATTACATGTACTGTATTTCCTACAGTGTAGCTTAACTGGTAAACCTGCTATGCTTTCTGTTGATTCAATGACTTCTGGTAAATATAGGTAACCAGAAGTGTCTCTTGTACATGGGTACAGCTCACCTAATCAAACTAAAGCTGCAGGAAGATGTACCAGTACATATTCTTTTTACAGTAAGATGACCTTTCTGTTTGTTCTTAATACAGTACAATATTTCCCTTAAAATGAGCCATGCAGATGATATAATATGGACCATGCATTAATGCACCAGATATACACTCACTTCTCTCTTAAAGCTTGCTTACCCCCAACATATCTGTCTAGCTAGTTAGGTCTACCTGCAACATCTTAAAATTATATTTTGTTAAATAAATAAATAAAGAGCAGAACATATATCTTTCATCAAAAACCCTTTTCCATATGTTAAATGAATATCTGTACAACAAGCTTGAACAGACAGTGAAAGTACAGTCAACTGGATGTAACAGGAAACAGAAGGCTTGTCAGTGGCAGCAGTCCTATTGTTGTTACCACAATAATATGGCATAACCCTAGCATAGCCTCATTTATTTGAATGTGTAGACAGATTGTACAGTTGTCTGAATGAATGTGGCTTTGGTATAAGACAGCACTTAATAGCGACGCTTTCTAAGCTGATACTTTCACCAAAGGCATCTAAAACTGAGAATTCTAGTCAAATGCGTGTAAATAACTGCAGTTTTAGTGTACATTCTTTGAAGCTAAGCAATCTATATCTTAGTTATTTGCCAGTCATTATGGACTATAGTAAACAAACCTGGAATTAAGGCAAAAAAGTTCAAAATTAAAAAAACAAAAAATAAACAAATGCTGGGCAGGCTGCAATTGGCAAACCATAACATGGCAACATTGATGTTTATTAAAAGAGTATATCATTTCAAATTTGAATTATTGGCAAGTTGTGTGTGTGTGTGTGTGTGTGTGTGTGTGTGTGTGTGTGTGTGTGTGTGTGTGATTAAGAGCAAAATGAAAGAAAGCTGGTCAAGATTTTTAAAATTGCTGATGTAATAGGAGAAATGTATAATATTTCAGCCTGAAATTTCCAGTATAATGGTAGAAATGGAGAGCGGTTTAGCTTGTCAGAACATTTAACACCACTGAAGACTGCTCTCTGAAGAATAGTTTAACTAGTCTTAGTTTTTCTTTCCTCGACACCATCTTCATATTTTCTCTTAACTGCTCCTATGTTTTTGGAGATATCCCAGTAACCACTAGAACTATTTATGGATTTTTGCAACCACTGTATCTAAAAGAAGATAAGGACGCTACCCTATAATTTCATTCCTGCAAAATAATACTTATAATTATGCTCTAACACAGATAATAGAGATACACTCCATATATCTGAAAAAGCAGATCCTGCCAAAAGTTTATGAAATTATGTTATACAACTATGCAAGTAATTCAGAGACTATACAAGGACAAAAAATTAAAGAAAAAGAAAACAGACAGGAAATGTATACAGTTATCCTAGATATGACACACCATGCATTTCTTAATCTACTGACATTAGCATGGTGGAGCCCAGAATATATTTGCTTAGTTTGGTTGTGAAAATTCAGGGCTGAATTTACAGACTTTAAAGTCTGACATAAGGAAGACTATGAATATGGTAGAAACAAGACCAATGAGCTGAAATATGTCTCCTTGGCATTTAGATAGCAGTTGACAACCAACAGCAGCTAAGACTGCTTAAAGGACAGCACAGACTTGGAACAAAGGTCAAGAATTAATAGTGTGCTATTTTTTCACTTTGTTGCTTTGGTGGGGAGCAAAGACAGACAAAAAGTCAGAAGATGAAGACATTAAAATAAATATTTTTTTTTACTTTACAGCTCACATCCATAGCAGAAAAGTACAATTTTGTACCTACCATAAATGTAGATGTCCGAACAGGATAGCATCTGCAGTCATAACAAATGGGTTGTCCTGTCGTCAGGCAGACCTTCGGTCGGCCGGATTCCAAAGTCTGGGTCTGGCCTCGGCTGGTGTCGCACTTCACCCGACGTCATCTCTGCTGGTCTTCGGGTATAAAGGCATCAGCCGACGCCATTTTCCTCAGTGTTTCTTGCCCCAGATGCCAGTTGCCCTCTTGGAAAACTAAATTTTGGGTAAATGCCAATGTTTCCAAAAAAAAGGTAGGCAAACACAAAAAATAAGCATGTATGTACATATATACAAACAAATACACCATAAGAGATCCCCCCTCAGCTAGCTATTAGGAGGGTAAATACCCTAGGAATACCACAGAGGGGAAGGAGGGTGGGTAATCTTGACTGCAGATGCTATCCTGTTTGGACATCTACATTTATGGTAGGTACAAAACTGTACTATGTCCTTCAAGGATGCATCTGCAGTCATAACAAATGGGTAGAATACCATAGCCAAACTAGGGGAGGAGGAAAAAGAATTATGGTGTAGTTAGGATCCCTTGCAATACAGCAGTGGCAAACCCTGCTCGGGATCTAAAGTATAGAGGTAAGTTATAATGCTTGGCAAATGTATGCACGGAGGTCCAAGTAGCCGCCTCAATAATGTCCTTGGTTGCCACTCCTCGTAAGAAAGCTGTGGTAGTGGCTGTAGCCCTTGTAGAGTGAGGTCTTATGTTCTGTGGAATTGGCTTTCCATGGTAGGAGTAACAGAATCTTATGCAATTTCCTATCCACTTGGAGATTGTCTGTTTGGAAATTGCTTTTCCTTCCCTTCCTGTTACATAAGCTACTAGAAGCTGGTCAGTTTTTCTATTGTCCTTGGTTCTGTCCAGGTAGTAGCGCAACTGTCTATGTACATCCAAGGTATGCAGCAGTCTTTCCCCCCTGTTCTGTGGATTGGGAAAGAAGGTAGGTAGGTGGATTGCCTGGTTTAGAGACACTCTGGATACCACCTTAGGCATAAATGTAGGATTAGTTCTCATGGATACTCTATCCTGATGGAAGATTAGGAAGGGTTGTACTGCCATTAAGGCCTGTAGTTCCGAAACCCTTCTTGCTGAAGTAATTGCCAGTAGGAAAGCAGTTTTCCAGGATAGGTGTTGAAGATCTGCTGTTGCTGCTGGTTCGAATGGAGGGAGTGTCAATTTTTCTAGCACAAAGTTCAAGTCACATGCTGGTAATGGTGGTTTCCTAGGAGGTTTTACATTCTTGATTCCTCTGAGGAACTGCCTGAGTAGAGGATGTGAGAAGACAGGGGATCAAGCTGTATTCTGCAGAAATAGCTGATGCATGTATCTTGATGGAGGAATAGGACAGGCCTGTATGGAGAAGCTCTGCCAAATACTCCAGGATGTTGGCAATATCTATCTTTGACACATCTTTTCCTCTTTCAGTGCTCCAAATGACAAACCTTTTCCATTTCCCTGCATAGTTCCTTCTTGTAGAAGGTCTGCGGGCCTCCAGGATAATGTCTTTAACCTTTTGGGATAAATCTGGGTTAGTTGCTGATATGTAATGTTCCAGGCAGTTAGTTGCAGAGTTTTTAGATTTGGATGCATGATGTTGTAGTCGTTCTGAGTTAACATCAAAGGCATCAGGGTAGTGTCCACGTTCTCCCGAGACATGCTCCTCAGCAATGGATACCAGTGTTGTCTTGGCCAATTTGGAGCTATCAGAATTATCCTTGGACGCTCCTCTTTGATTTTCAGTAGTATCTTGTGCATCAAAGGAAGAGGTGGAAATGCATATGCTGTCAGGCCTTTCCAACTGAAGGATAGAGAGTCCACCTTCCATGCAAGTGGGTGGTATGTCCTTGTGCAGAATTTCTTGAGCTGGTGATTGAGTGGGGATGCGAATAGGTCTATTTGTGGTATTCCCCATTTCTGTGTGATGGCCTTGAAGATGTCCGGGTGTAGCATCCATTCGTGAGCATCTGAGGTAGTTCTGCTTAACATGTCTGCTAGGATGTTTTCTTTTCCCGGTACAAATATTGCCTGTAACTGAATGTTGTAGCTCAGAGCCATATTCCATAGGTCCAGAGTCATTCGGCATAGGGGGTATGAATGAGTGCCTCCCTGTTTGTTGATGTACCACATGACTGTGGTGTTGTCTGTCCTTATCATCAAATGGCCTTCTTTGAGGAATGGTCTGAAATTCTGGATTGCTAGTTTTACTGCCAGCATTTCTTTTTGATTTATGTGCAGGTGCAGTTGATCTGGGGTCCATAATCCTTGTATGCATTTGTCCAGCATGTGGGCCCCAACCTAGGTCTGAGGCGTCCGTTGTGATGGTTTGGCTTGCTTGAAAGTTGTGGAAGGGCAAGCCTGGGTTTGACTGGCATGCTTGAGCCCACCATAGGAACTCTTGTTTCAGGCATGGGATTAGTGGTTTTTTGGTTTCTAAGCTGTGCCTGTGTTGAGACCATAAATTCTTTAGGTACCACTGTAGTTTTCTCATATGCAATCTGGCATGGGGGACCAGGATTATGCATGATGCCATGAAGCCCAAGGCCTGCAGTACTTTCCTTGCTGTTAGTTTGTTCTGCTTTGTTAATGCCAAGAAGTAAAGAGGGAGTTGTTCTTGTTTTTCTGCAGTTAGGAATGCCATCTGTTTTACTGTGTCCAATTCTGCACCCAAGAATGTTTTTGTTTGGGATGGTATTAGTCTTGACTTTTTTAAATTGACTGTGTATCCCAGGGCTTGTAGTAAGCAAATGACTCTTTGTAAGTCTTTTGTCAGCTTGCTTTTGTTGTCCGCTTGTATCAGGCAGTCGTCCAGGTATGGATAAATTTGGATTCCCTGTAGCCTGCAATGAGCGATTACTGATGCCAGGCATTTTGTGAATACTCTGGGCAGTAGATAAGCCAAAGGGCAATGCTGAGAATTGATAATGCTCTGATCCTGCAAGAAATCTGAGGTATCTTCTGCAATTTGGTCGTATGGGGACGTGCAGGTATGCCTCTTTGAGATCTAGAGTTACCAGCCAACACTCCTTGCCCAGCATGGGAAGAAGTTGCTGTAGGGTCAGCATTTTGAATTTTGGGACAATGATGAATGTGTTTAAGGGACAGGTCGAGAATAGGTCTCCAACTTTTCTTTTCTTGGTACTAGGAAGAGTCTGGAGTAGAATCCTTTGCCCTGTTCTGTTGGTGGTACTCTTTCCACAGCTCTCATCTTTGTTAATTGAGCTATCTGTTTTAGAGCTTCTGTTTTCTGATTTGGAGGTAGGTTTGGCATTCCTCTTTTTACTGGTAAGGTGTGGAAGTGAAACCTGTAGCCTTGGTCTATAGTCTGCAAAATCCACTTGTCTTTTGTGATATAGTGCCAATTTTTTGAAAATTAGGCTAACTTTCCGCCTAAGGGTGCTGCTATTTGTTTCTGGTAGGCGGTGTCAGAGCCAAGTCACTGTGATTGTCCTGTTGCAGTGGTTGTGTCTGTGCCTCGCTGGTTATTGCCTTGCCACTGGCGTCCTCTGTAGGCACCTCCTATGGATTGATTTCTGCCTCTGGAACGTCTATTCCTGCCTCTCTGAGATTTAGAGGAGTCTGGAAAGGACCAATTTTTGGAAGGCCAGTTCCTGCTAAACCTTGGGGGCTGAACCTGTAAGAAATCTTTAACTGTTTGTACAGATTTTGCCTTCTCTTCCATTTTCTTCATTACTTGCTGGGCAGGAGAACCAAATAGACTGGCCTTATCCATAGGAGCATCTAACAGCTTTGCTTTAACATGATCCGGCAAGACCTGTTCTTTCAACCATGCATGCCTTCTTATAACTGTGCCAGTCATGGCTGATCTAAATGAAGCCTCCAGTGCATCATAGCCACATTTTAAAGAATGGTTACTAACCTGCTGAATGTTATTCACCATTTCTAAAACATATTTCTTATCTAAGGAGTCATCAGAGGACAGTTTCTTAGTTAACTGATCAAGCATAAACTCTTGGTATTGGATCATATGAAACTGACAGTTCAAAGCTCTAGCTGAGAGAGTAGCAGAGGTGTAAACTTTTACCCCATCTCTCTAAGGACCTGGATTCCCTTTCAGAAGGAGAGGGTTTTTGCTGAGGTCGGCTACTGCCTTAGGCCCCTGGGAGATAGTCTCAGGATCTGCAAGTGGGGCCTTGTATAGGTGGTGATGAGTGTCCGGTACCCTGTAAAACCTATCTGGTTTGGCAGGGGCTGGAGGTAAAGTATCAGGAGCAGTGCAAACATCATTAAATGCATCATCCACAACAGGCAGAACTGGAGGTATAGCTAAGGGCCTATGTTGCGGTAAGTGTAGAAAGGTCCTAAGCCTTTTTCTTGAATCTGAGAAATCTTGTCCCTGCCATTGGAATTGCTCTCTCATGGCATGTAAGGTTTCCCCAAAGGAAAATTCCTCTGGTGGAGAGGCAGATGGAATAGATTCTTCAGCATCGGAATCTTCATAAGTAGAAAAAGGAGCCTCTGGATGGTCTGAAATGTCTGAATCATCAGAAGAATCATCTGAGGACACTGACTCTGGGGGCTCTGCTCTAGGTCTCTTTTCTGGAGGCTGAGAGGCCCTGTGTGGGTGAGATTGGGATCCCCTTATTAAAGAGATGAGATCCTCTGCCAGAGTAAGCATTTGAGAACTGGAACTGGGCCTGTGTGAGGGGGGGCTTAACAGGCACTGATTTAGCAGTTTTGGCTGCTTTAGCCCTGGCAAAGGCCTTAATAGACATGGCTGCAGGAGGCCTAGCAGCACCACGTGCTGGGGTAGAGACATCCAAAGGGATGGTGTCTGATAATTCTATAGGAACCACATTAGTAGGCAAAACTTCAGAGGCCGATTCAACTAGGGTAGCAGGAGCCTCGGTAGTAGTCATGGATTCGGCTGAAGATTGACCCGTTTGCTCGGTTTCGGCCGAAACCGAGACACTCGCGGTTTGCTTAACCGTGGTTTTGGCCGAAACCGCGGACTGCGAGTGTCGGTCTTTTTCTTTGCGTTTTTTAACAATTTGAGAAGTCGGAGGATCCGACGGCATAATGTACGCAAAATCTGAGCCGAAAAACTGTTCAGCAAACTCCGACCGACGCCTAAGCGTTCGTCGGTTGAAGGAAGCACAGGCTAAACAGGCTGCTACGTCGTGGTCTGGGCCTAAACAAGGTAAGCAGTAATAGTGGGAATCTTTATGAGATATTTGTTTCCCACAAGTTAAATGGTTATTTACTTTTTCTGACATCGGCTGAGGCAAGAAAGAGTCCCCAACGGGGTACTTAGCTTTTTAGAAGTCTTCGAAGTAGTATTCGGTAGTAGTAATCTCTGGATCTGACCGACCGGCACTTGCGAACAGCTTCTGCTTGAGCCACGCCGGCAAGAAAGACTGAGGAAAATGGCGTCGGCTGATGCCTTTATACCCGAAGACCAGCAGAGATGACGTCGGGTGAAGTGCGACACCAGCCGAGGCCAGACCCAGACTTTGGAATCCGGCCGACCGAAGGGCTGCCTGACGACAGGACAACCCATTTGTTATGACTGCAGATGCATCCTTGAAGGACATCTATTAATGTATCACTTCAGTTCTTCATACTTCTATGGGTACAAACTCTCAAAATAAACTAACTTGATGCACATTCATGAAAGCAGCAGTGCTCTACTGTTTCCAAATATAGGTAGATGTCAACCAATCAGTTAATCAATCAACTCCGTTTAATCAATCTACTCTTAAGTGCTGAAGCTAGTATAGTTTCCGATATTAAGACTATCCCAGGAAAAATTAAATAAGATGGTTAACAATTTAGCATGTATAATATACTGCTACATCATTAATGAAAAAACATTTTCAGTTCAGAATAAGATAGCAAAGATAAACATTACACGTAATAAATATTAAATGAAGCAGAAATATTTTGTACTGAATGCAATACAAAAAGGGTCCAAGATAAAGCTAATGGATTAAAACTTTAATTGCCCAATATGTTCGCACTGTATTAAGGACAAATTAGTTGGTGTTCAGAACCAGGATCAGTAAATCTAGAAAGCAGAAATCCAGATGAACAATAATACAAATATAACACTTCACTTCAACTAGCTTGACCATAGCAAACAAATTAATCAAAAAATGATTGCAGTGATAGTTCCTTCTTTACATATGCATCCCACTGCAACTGTCTGCCAAAATCCATACCATGGAGCCCCTTCTTGATCATTTGCCATCTGCTGACGTCCCTCTTCAGACCAGGGACCATCCTCCCTTCTTAAAATGAGGAAATCCTTAAATGTAAGCAATCAAGCAGGAGAGTGAGCAGAGAAGAAATCAGAGAGTACTGATACACTGCCATCCAGACAGCAGCAGGGGGCATTTCTGAATCTAATACTCAAGGTCCATCCAGATTCTCCATGTGCACTACATAGGCACAGATAGGTAGTGTCACAGCAATCATTTCTAGTTCTTTGGCTGAATCACTCCACAGGACTATTTCACATCCCACCACCCCTGAATGACAATTCGGGGAACAGACTCACAGACTGAACTTGAGGTATCAACACCACTGCAAGGGTTCTATCATGATTCCACAGAGCCAACACTGTGCTTATAGACCTGAGGTACCTATATCACAGTAAGGGTTCTATCACTATTCCACAGAGCCAACACTGAGCTTATAGCCGTAAGGTACCTATATCACAGTAAGGATTCTATCACTATTCCACAGAGCTGACACTGTGCTTATAGCCCTGACTTACCTGTATCACAGTAAGTGTTCTATCACTATTCCACAGAGCCAACACTGTGCTTATAGACCTGAGGTACCTATATCACAGTAAGGGTTCTATCACTATTCCACAGAGCTGACACTGTGCTTATAGCCCTGACTAACCTATATCACAGTAAGGGTTCTATCACTATTCCACAGAGCCAACACTGTGCTTATAGCCCTGAGATACCTATATCACAGTAAGGGTTCCATTTCACTTTGCTGCAAATATTAACACTTAAAACACTGATTTCACTCCATATATTGAAGTTGACTTTATCAAAAATGCAGAAATCGTAGGTATTTTTTCTGTGTCATCATGAAGCGCAACTTCCATTACACCATCCCATAGGGCCCATTTTTTACAATGGAATTATGTTACTGATCTATTTTTACTACATTATTCGTGGCTTGTCTTTGGTTTTACATGTTCTAGTTTTTAGCTCTTTTAGCCTGTGTCAGCCCTAAAGATAGTACTATAGTTACATGTTTAGTACATCTACATACTAATGTTAAACATTCTGCTACTTATATACCCATAATATATGCTCCCGAGAGCCAATTTCAGAAACATTACATCTGCAACATAAGTCTGTTGTCTACAGCAATATTTTTTAAAATCTCATAGGAGAATAGAAATATTTGTGCAAACATTTCTATGTAAAAATTCTAATTTTCTCAATATAGTTGCATATTGAGGATTGAGGTACCTACATCACAGTAAGGGTTCTATCACTTTTCACAGAACTGACACTGTGTTTATAGCCCTGAGGAGCTTATATCACAGTAAGGGTTCCATCACTATTCCACAAAGCCAACATTGTGCTTATAGCCCTGAGGTACCTATATCAGAGTAAGGGTTCTATCACTATTCCACAGAGCCAACACTGTGCTTACAGACATAAGGTACCTATATCACAGTAAGGGTTCTATCACTAACCCACAGAGCCAACACTGTGCTTATAGCCCTGAGGTACCTACATCACAGTAAGGGTTCTATCACTATTCCACAGAGGCAACACTGTGCTTATAGCAGTATGGTACCTATATCACAGTAAGGATTCTATAACTATTCCAGAGAGCCAACACTGTGCTTAAAGCCCTGAGTTACCTATGTCACAGTAATGGTTCTATCACTATTCCACAAAGCCAACATTGTGCTTATAGCCCTGAGGTACCTATATCAGAGTAAGGGTTCTATCACTATTCCACAGAGCCAACACTGTGCTTACAGACATAAGGTACCTATATCACAGTAAGGGTTCTATCACTAACCCACAGAGCCAACACTGTGCTTATAGCCCTGAGGTACCTACATCACAGTAAGGGTTCTATCACTATTCCACAGAGGCAACACTGTGCTTATAGCTGTATGGTACCTATATCACAGTAAGGATTCCATAACTATTCCACAGAGCCAACACTGTGCTTATAGCCCTGAGGTACTTATATCATAGTAAGGGTTCTATCACTATTTCACAGAGCCAACACTGTGCTTATAGCCCTGAGTTACCTATATCTCAGTATGGGTTCTATCACTATTCCAGAGAGCCAACACTGTGCTTATAGCCCTGAGTTACCTATGTCACAGTAAGGGTTGTATCACTATTTCACAGAGCTGACACTGTGTGTATAGCCCTGAGTTACCTATATCACAGTAAGGGTTATATTACTTTCACACAGATCCAACACTGTGCTTATAGCCCTGAGTTACCTATATCACAGTAAGGGTTCTATAACTATTTCACAGAGCTGACAATGTGTTTGTAGCCCTGAGGTACCTATATCACAGTAAGGATTCTATCACTATTCCACAGAACCAACACTGTGCTTATAGTCCTGAGGTACCTATATCACAGTAAGGGTTCTATCACTATTCCAGAGAGCCAACACTGTGCTTAAAGCCCTGAGTTACCTATGTCACAGTAAGGGTTGTATCACTATTTCACAGAGCTGACACTGTGTGTATAGCCCTGAGTTACCTATATCACAGTAAGGGTTATATTACTTTCACACAGAGCCAACACTGTGCTTATAGCCCTGAGTTACCTATATCTCAGTATGGGTTCTATCACTATTCCAGAGAGCCAACACTGTGCTTAAAGCCCTGAGGTACCTATGTCACAGTAAGGGTTGTATCACTATTTCACAGAACTGACACTGTGTGTAATAGCCCTGAGTTACCTATATCACAGTAAGGGTTATATTACTTTCACACAGATCCAACACTGTGCTTATAGCCCTGAGGTACCTACATCACAGTAAGGGTTCTATCACTATTCCACAGAACCAACACTGTGCTTATAGTCCTGAGGTACCTATATCACAGTAAGGGTGCTATCATTATCACACAGAGCCAAAACTGTGCTTATAGCCCTGAGGTACCTATATCACAGTAAGAGTTCTATCACTATTCCACAAAGCCAACACTGTGCTTATACCACAGAGTTACCTATATCACAGTAAGGGTTCTATCACTATTCCACAGAGCCAATGCTGTGCTTATAGCCGTGAGATACCTATATCACATTAAGGGTTCTATCACTATTTCACAGAGCTGACACTGTGCTTATAGCCCTGAGTTACCTATATCACAGTAAGGGTTCTAGCACTATTCCACAGAGCCAACACTTTGCTTATAGCCCTGAGTTACCTATATCACAGTAAGGGTTCTATCACTTTTTCACAGAGCCAACATTGTGTTTATAGCCCTGAGGTACCTACATCACAGTAAGGGTTCTATCACTATTCCACAGAGCCAACACTGTGCTTACAGCTTTGAGTTACCTATATCACATTAAGGGTTCTATCACTATTTCACAGAGCCGACACTGTGCTTATAGCCTTAAGTTACCTATATCACAGTAAGGGTTCTATCACCATTCCACAGAGCTAACACTGTGCTTATAGCCCTGAGGTACCTATATCACAGTAAGGGTTCTATCACTATTCCACAGAGCCAACACTGTGCTTATAGCCCTGAGGTACCTATATCACAGCAAGGGTTCTATCACTATTTCACAGAGATGACACCGTGGTTATAGCCCTGAGGTACCTATGTCACAGTAAGGGTTCTATAACTATTCCACAGAGCTGACACTGTGCTTATAGCCCTGACTAACCTATATCACAGTAAGGGTTCTATCACTATTCCACAGAGCCAACACTGTGCTTATAGCCCTGAGATACCTATATCACAGTAAGGGTTCCATTTCACTTTGCTGCAAATATTAACACTTAAAACACTGATTTCACTCCATATATTGAAGTTGACTTTATCAAAAATGCAGAAATCGTAGGTATTTTTTCTGTGTCATCATGAAGCGCAACTTCCATTACACCATCCCATAGGGCCCATTTTTTACAAAGGAATTAAGTTACTGATCTATTTTTACTACATTATTCGTGGCTTGTCTTTGGTTTTACATGTTCTAGTTTTTAGCTCTTTTAGCCTGTGTCAGTCCTAAAGATAGTACTTTAGTTACATGTTTAGTACATCTACATACTAATGTTAAACTTTCTGCTACTTATATATGCATAATATATGCTCCCGATAGCCAATTTCAGAAACATTACATCTGCAACATAAGTCTGTTGTCTACAGCAACATTTTTTAAAATCTCATAGGAGTATAGAAATATCTGTGCAAACATTTCTATGTAAAAATTCTAATTTTCTCAATATAGTTACATATTGAGGATTGAGGTACCTACATCACAGTAAGGGTTCTATCACTTTTCACAGAACTGACACTGTGTTTATAGCCCTGAGGAGCTTATATCACAGTAAGGGTTCCATCACTATTCCACAAAGCCAACATTGTGCTTATAGCCCTGAGGTACCTATATCAGAGTAAGGGTTCTATCACTATTCCACAGAGCCAACACTGTGCTTACAGACATAAGGTACCTATATCACAGTAAGGGTTCTATCACTAACCCACAGAGCCAACACTGTGCTTATAGCCCTGAGGTACCTACATCACAGTAAGGGTTCTATCACTATTCCACAGAGCCAACACTGTGCTTATAGCTGTATGGTACCTATATCACAGTAAGGATTCTACAACTATTCCACAGAGCCAACACTGTGCTTATAGCCCTGAGGTTCTTATATCATAGTAAGGGTTCTATCACTATTTCACAAAGCCAACACTGTGCTTATACCAAAGAGTTACCTATATCACAGTAAGGGTTCTATCACTATTCCACAGAGCCAACACTGTGCTTATACCAAAGAGTTACCTATATCACAGTAAGGGTTCTATCACTATTTCACAGAGCCGACACTGTGCTTATAGCCTTAAGTTACCTATATCACAGTAAGGGTTCTATCACCATTCCACAGAGCTAACACTGTGCTTATAGCCCTGAGGTACCTATATCACAGTAAGGGTTCTATCACTATTCCACAGAGCCAACACTGTGCTTATAGCCCTGATTTACCTGTATTACAGCAAGGGTTCTATCACTATTTCACAGAGATGACACCGTGGTTATAGCCCTGAGGTACCTATGTCACAGTAAGGGTTCTATTACTATCACACAGAGCCAACACTGTGCTTTTATCCCTGAGGTGCCTACATCACAGTAAGGGTTCTCTCACTATTCCACAGAGCCAACACTGAGCTTATTGCCTTGAGGTACCTATATCACAATAACGGTTCTATCACTATTCCCCACAGCCAACAATGTGCTTATAGCTGTAAGGTACCGATATGACAGTAAAGGTTCTATCACTATTTCGCAGAGCCAACACTGCGCTTACAGCCCTGAGGTACCTACATCACAGTAAAGGTTCTATCACTATTCCACAGAGTCAACACTGTGCTTATAGCTGTAAGGCACCTACATCACAGTAAAGGTTCTATCACTATTCCACAGAGTCAACACTGTGCTTATAGCCCTGAGGTACTTATATCACAGTAAGCATTCTATAACTATTCCACAGAGCCAACATTGTGCTTATAGCCCTGAGCTACTTATATCACAGTAAGGGTTCTATCATTATTCCACAGAGCCGACACTTTGCTTATAGCCCTGAGTTACCTATATCACAGTAAGGGTTCTATCACTTTTTCACAGAGCCAACACTGTGCTTATAGCCCTGAGGTACCTACATCACAGTAAGGGTTCAATCACTATTCCACAGAGCCTACACTCTGCATATAGCCCTGAGGTACCTATATCACAGTAAGGGTTCTATCACTATTCCACAGAGCCAACACTGTGCTTATAGCCCTGAGATACCTATATCACAGCAAGGGTTCTATCATTATTTCACAGAGATGACACTGTGTTTATAGCCCTGAGGTACCTATATCACAGAAAGGGTTCTATTACTATCACACAGAGCCATCACTGTGCTTATATCCCTGAAGTACCTACATCACAGTAAGGGTTCTATCACTATTTCACAGAGCTGACACTCTGCTTATATTGCTGAATTACCTATATCACAGTAAAGGTTCCATCACTATTCCACAGAGACAACACTATGCTTATAGCCCTGAGTTACCTATATCACAGTAAGGGTTCTATCACTACTCCACAGAGCCAACACTGTACTTATAGCCCTGAGTTATCGATATCACAGTAAGGGTTCTATTACTATTGCACAGAGCTGACACTATGCTTATAGCCCTGAGGTACTTATATCACAGTAAGGGTTCTATCACTATTCCAAAGAGCCAACACAGTGCTTATAGCCCTGAGGTACCTATATCACAGTTAGGGTTCTATCACCATTCCACAGAGCCAACACTTTGCTTATAGCCCTGAGTTACCTATATCACAGTAAGGGTTCTATCACCATTTCCCAGAGCCGACACTGTGCTTATAGCCCTGAGTTATCTATATCACAGTAATGGATCTATCACTATTCCACAGAGCCAACACTATGCTTATAGCCCTGAGTTACCTATATCACAGTAGGGGTTCTATCACTATTCCACAGAGTGAACACTGTGCTTATAGCCATGAGGTACCTACGTCACAGTAAGGGTTCAATCACTATTCCACAGAGCCTACACTGTGCTTATAGCCCTGAGGTACCTATATCACAGCAAGGGTTCTACCACTATTTCACAGAGATAACACTGTGCTTATAGCCCTGAGGTACCTATATCACAGTAAGGCTTCTATTACTATCACACAGAGCCAACACTGTGCTTATATCCCTTGGGTACCTATATCACAGTAAAGGTTCCATCACTATTCCACAGAGCCAACACTGTGCTTATAGCCCTGAGTTACCTTTATCACAGTAATGGTTCTATCACTATTCCACAGAGCCTACACTGTGCTTATAGCCCTGAGTTACCTACATCACAGTAAGGGTTCTATCACTATTCCACAGAGCCTACACTGTGCTTATAGCCCTGAGGTACCTACATCACAGTAAGTGTTCAATCACTATTCCACAGAGCCAACACTGTGTTTATAGCCCTGTGGTATCTATATCACAGTAAGGGTTCTATCACTTAGCCAACACTGTGCTTATAGCCCTGAGTTACCTTTATCACAGTAATGGTTCTATCACTATTCCACAGAGCCTACACTGTGCTTATAGCCCTGAGGTACCTACATCACACTAAGTGTTCAATCACTATTCCACAGAGCCAACACTGTGCTTATAGCCCTGAGGTACCTATATCACAGCAAGGGTTCTACCACTATTTCACAGAGATAACACTGTGCTTATAGCCCTGAGGTACCTACATCACAGTAAATGTTCAATCACTATTCCACAGAGCCAACACTGTGTTTATAGCCCCGAGGTACCTATATCATAATAAGGGTTCAATTACTATCACACAGAGCCAACACTTTGCTTACAGATCTTTAAATAATGATGGCCTAACCCTATGTCAAGCAATCAGCACTTATGTTCAGTCATTAACAACTTGCCATTGTTAAGCATATAAATTCAAAATCACAAAGGGTTGTCCTTTCTAGTCTCCATCTCATGCTTAATTTAGCAGTGCTCATAAAACAAAAACAGTTTAACACACAAAATCCTTATACCATAATATCAGGAGTTAATTAGTGGCCGTATTATTCCACTTCACTATGCTGCAAATCTTAACACTTAAAACACTGATTTCACTCCATATATTGAAGTTGACTTTATCAAAAATGTAGAAGTCTTAGGTATTTTTTCGGTGTCATCATGAAGCGCAACTTCCTTTACAGTATCCCAAATGGCCCATTTTTTACTATGGAGTTCTGTTTCTGATCTCTAAGAATCCACTATGTTGTTGTTTGTCTTTCGGCTTTTCCCGGTTAGGGGTCACTACAGCGGAACTCCGGTCTGCTAATGATTGGCAGTAGATTTTTACGGTGCCGAGTTGCCAGCTCGACGCCCAACCTTCAACAAAGGTATGCCCATTCATACATGTCTTTCAGAATGCCACTCGACCACGGGGAGGACATGCAGACTCCACAGAGAAGGCACTCCAGCCGAGAATCGAACGGGAGAACCTCTTGCTGTGAAGCAACAACACTACCGCTGCACCACCGTGGATATTCTAAGAATCCACTGTACCATACTGTAATCTTGGTAAACATCTTTACTACGTTATCGGTGGCTTTTCTTTGGTTTTGCATTTTCTAGTTTTAAGCTCTTTTAGCCTCTGTCAACACTAAAGATAGTACTATTTTTACATGTTTAGTACATCTATCTAGTAATGTTAAATATTCTGCTACTAATATTCCCATAATATATGCTCCCATAAGCCTCTTTCAGAAACATTACATCTGCAACATAAGTCTGTTGTCTACAGCAACATTTTTTAAAATCTCATAGCAGTATAGAAATATTTGTGCAAACATTTCAATGTAAAAATTCTAATTTTCTTAAATTAGTTGCATATTGAGGACTGAGGTACCTACATCACAGTAGGGGTTCTATCACTATTTCACAGAAGTGACACTGGGCTTATAGCCTTGAGGAACCTCTATCACAGTAAGGGTTCAATCACTATTCCACAAAGCCAGCATTGTGCTTATAGCCCTGAGGTACCTATATCGCAGTAAGGGTTCTATCACTTTTTCACAGAGCCGACACTGTGCTTATAGCCCTAAGGTACCTACATCACAGTAAGGGTTCTATCACTATTCCACAGAGCAGAAACTGTGCTTATAGCCCTGAGTTACGTATATCACAGTAAAGGTTCTATCACTTTTTCACAGAGCTGACACTGTGCTTATAGCCCTAAGGTACCTACATCACAGTAAGGGTTCTATCACTATTCCACAGAGCAGACACTGTGCTTATAGACGAGTTACCTATATCACAGTAAAGGTTCTTTCACTATTTCACAGAGCCGACAATGTGCTTATATCCTGAGATACCTATATCACAGTAAGGGTTCTATCACTATTCCACAGAGCCAACACTGTGCTTATAGCCCTGAGTTACCTACATCACAGTAAGGGTTCTATCACTATTCCACAGTGCCTACACTGTAATTACAGCCCTGAGGTACCTATATCACAGTAAGGGTTCTATCACCATTCCGCAGAGCCAACACAGTGCTTATAGCCCTGAGTTACCTATATCACAGTAAGGGTTCTATCACTATTCCACAGAGACAACACTGTGCTTATACCCCTGAGGTACCTACATCACAGTAAGGGTTCAATCACTGTTCCACAGAGACAACACTGTGCTTATAGCCCTGAGGTACCTACATCACAGTAAGGGTTCTATCACTATTCCACAGAGACAACACTGTGCTTATAGCCCTGAGGTACCTACATCACAGTAAGGGTTCAATCACTATTCCACAGAGCCAACACTGTGCTTATGGCCCTGAGGTACGTATATCACAGTAAGGGTTCTATCACTCTTCCACAGAGCCACCACTGTGCTTATAGTCCTGAGGTACCTACATCACAGTAAGTGTTCAATCACTATTCCACAGAGGCAACACTGTGTTTATAGCCCTGTGGTATCTACATCACAGTAAGGGTTCTATCACTCTTCCACAGAGCCAACACTGTGCTTATAGCCCCGAGGTACCTATATCATAGTAATGGTTCAATTACTATCACACAGAGCCAACACTTTGCTTACAGATCTTTAAATAATGATGGCCTAACCCTATGTCAAGCAATCAGAAATTATTGTTAAGCATACAAATTCTAGTCTCAATCTCATGCTTAATTTAGCAGTGCTCATAAAACAAAAACAGTTTAACACACAAAAACCTTTTACCATAAGATCAGGAGTTAATTAGTGGACGTATTATTCCATTTCACTATGCTGCAAATCTTAACACTTAAAACACTGATTTCACTCCATATATTGAAGTTGACTTTATCAAAAATGTAGAAATCTTATGTATTTTTTCTGTGTCATCATGAAGCGCAACTTCCATTACAGCATCCCAAATGGCCCATTTTTTACTATGGAGTTCTGTCTCTGATCTCTAAGAATCCACTATGTTGTTGTTTGTCTTTCGGCATTTCCCGGTTAGGGGTCGCTACAACAGAAATCCGGTCTGCTAATGATTGTCAGTAGATTTTTACAGTGCCGAGTTACCAGCTCGATGCCCAACCTTCATCAAAGGTATTCCCATTCATACATGTCTTTCGGAACGCCACTCGACCACGGGGAGGACATGCAGACTCCACAGAGAAGGCACTCCAGCTGAGAATCGAATGGGAGAACCTCTTGCTGTGAGGCAACAACACTACCACTGCACCACCGTGGATATTCTAACAATCCACTATACCATACTGTAATCTTGGCAAACAGCTTTACTACATTATTGGTGGCTTTTCTTTGGTTTCACATTTTCTAGTTTTAAGCTCTTTTAGCCTCTGTCAACACTAAATATAGTACTATTTTTACATGTTTAATACATCTATCTAGTAATGTTAAATATTCTGCTACTAATATTCCCATAATATATGCTCCCAGGAGCCTCTTTCAGAAACATTACATCTGCAACATAAGCCTGTTGTCTACAGCAACATTTTTTAAAATCTCATAGCAGTATAGAAATATTTGTGCAAACATTTCAATGTAAAAATTCTAATTTTCTTAATTTAGTTGCATACTGAGGATTGAAGTACCCAAATCACTGTAGGGGTTCTATCACTATTTCACAGAAGTGACACTGGGCTTATAGCCCTGAGGAACCTATATCACAGTAAGGGTTCTATCACTATTCCACAGAGCCAACACTCTGCTTATAGCCCTGAGGTACCTATATCACAGTAAGGCTTCTATCACTATTCCACAGAGCAGACACTTTGCTTATAGCCCTGAGTTACGTATATCACAGTAAGGGTTCTATCACTTTTTCACAGAGCTGACATTGTGCTTATAGCCCTAAGGTACCTACATCACAGTAAGGGTTCTATCACTATTCCACAGAGCCAAACTGTGCTTATAGCCGAGTTACCTATATCACAGTAAAGGTTCTTTCACTATTTCACAGAGCCGACAATGTGCTTATAGCCCTGGGGTACCTACATCACAGTAAGGGTTCTATCACTATTCCACAGAGCCTACACTGTAATTACAGCCCTGAGGTACCTATATCACAGTAAGGATTCTATCACTATTCCACAGAGCCAACACTGTGCTTATAGCCCTGAAGTACCTATATCACAGCAAGGGTTCTATCACTATTTCACAGAGATGACACTGTGCTTATAGCCCTGAGGTACCTATATCACAGTAAGGGTTCTATTACTATCACACAGAGCCAACACTGTGCTTATATCCCTGAGGTACCTACATCACAGTAAGGGCTCTATCACTATTTCACAGAGCTGACACTGTGCTTATATCGCTGAGTTACCTACATCACAGTAAAGGTTCCATCACTATTCCACAGAGCCAACACTGTACTTATAGCCCTGAGTTACGTATATCACAGTAAGGGTTCTATTACTATTTCACAGAGCTGAAACTATTCTTATAGCCCTGAGGTACCTATATCACAGTAAGGGTTCTATCACTATTCCACATAGCCAACACAGTGCTTATAGCCCTGAGGTACCTATATCACAGTAAGGGTTCTATCACCATTCCGCAGAGCCAACACTGTGCTTATAGCCCTGAGTTACTTATATCACAGTAAGGGTTCTATCACTATTCCACAGAGACAACATTGTGCTCATAGCCCTGTGGTACCTGTATCACAGTAAGGGTTCTATCACTATTCCACAGAGACAACATTGTGCTTATAGCCCTGTGGTACCTGTATCACAGTAAGGGTTCTATCACTATTCCACAGAGCCAACACTGTGCTTATAGCCCTGAGTTACCTATATCACAGTAAGGGTTCTACTGTTATCACACAGACCCAACACTTTGTTTACAAATCTTTAAATAATGATGGCCTAACCTTATGTCAAACAATCAGCACTTATGTTCAGTCATTAACAACTTGTCATTGTTAAGCATACAAACTGAAAATCACAAAGGGTTGTCCTTTCTAGTCTCAATCTCATGCTTAATTTAGCAGTGCTCATAAAACAAAAACAGTTTAACATACAAAAACCTTACACTATAAGATCAGGAGTTAATTAGTGGCCATATTATTCCAGTTCACTATGCTGCAAATCTTAACAATTAAAACACTGATTTCACTCCATATATTGAAGATGACTTTATCAAAAATGTAGAAATCTTAGGTATTCTTTCTGTGTCATCATGAAGAGCAACTTCAATTACAGCATCCCAAATGGGCCACTTCTTACTATGGAGTTCTGTTTCTGATCTCTAAGAATCCACTATGTTGTTGTTTGTCTTTCGGCTTTTCCCGGTTAGGGTTCACCACAGTGGAACTCCAGTCCGCTAATGACTGGCAGTAGTTTTTATGGTACCGAGTTGCCAGCTCGACACCCAACCTTCCACGAAGGTACGCCTGTTCATGCATTACTTTCAGAACGCCACTCGACCACGGGGAAGACATGTAGACTCCACACAGAGGGCACTCCAGCCGAGAATCAAACGGGAGAACCTCTTGCTGTGAGGCAACAAGACTACCGCTGTACCACCGCGGATATTCTAAGAATCCTCTATACCATACTGTAATCTCAGTAAACATCTTTACTACATTACTGGTGGCTTTTCTTTGGTTTTACATTTTCTAGTTTTAAGCTCTTTTAGCCTCTGTCTGCACTAAAGATAGTACTATTTTTACATGTTTAGTACATCTATATACTAATGTTAAATATTCTGCAACTAATATTCCCATAATATATGCTCCCAGGAGCCCATTTCAGAAACATTACATCTGCAACATAAGTCGGTTGTCTACAGATACATTTTTTAAATTCTCATAGCAGTATAGAAATATTTGTGCAAACACTTCAATGTAAAAATTCTAATGTTCTTAATTTAGTTGCATACTGAGGATTGAGGCACCTACATCACAGTAGGGGTTCTATCACTGTTTCACAGAAATGACACTGGGTTTATAGCCCTGAGGAGCCTATGTCACAGTAAGGGTTCTATCACTATTCCACAAAGCCGACATTGTGCTTATAGCCCTGAGGTACCTATATCACAGTAAGGGCTCTATCACTAATCCACAGAGGCAACACTCTGCTTACAGCTGTAAGGTACCGATATCACAGTAAGGGTTCTATCACTCTTCCACAGAGCCAAAACTGTGCTTATAGCCGTAAGTTACCGAAATCACAGTAAGGGTTCTATCACTATTCCACAGAGCCAAAATTGTGCTTATAGCCGTAAGTTACCGAAATCACAGTAAGGGTTCTATCACTATTCCACAGAGCCAACACTGTGCTTATAGCCCTGAGGTACCTTTATCACAGTAAGGGTTCTGCCACTATGCCACAGAGCCAACACTGTGTTTATAGCCCTGAGGTACTTATATCACAGTAAGAGTTCTATCACTATTTCACACTGCCAACACTGTGCTTATACCCCAGAGTTACCTATTTCACAGTAAGGGTTATATCACTATTCCACAGAGCCAACACTCTTCTTATAGCTCTGGATACCTATATCACAGTAAGGGTTCTATCACTATTTCACAGAGCCGACACTATGCTTATAGCCCTGAGTTACCTATATCACAGTAAGGGTTCTATCACTATTCCACAGAGCCAAAACTTTGCTTACAGGAATGAGGTACCTATATCACAGTAAGGGTTCTGTCACTATTTCACAGAGCTGACACTGTGCTTATAGCCCTGAGGTACCTATATCACAGTAAGGGTTCTATTACTATCACACAGAGCCAACAATGTGCTTATATAGCTGAGGTACCTACATGACAGTAAGGGTTCTATCACCATTTCACAGAGCTGACACTGTGCTTATAGCTCTGAGTTACCTATATCACAGTAAGGCTTCTATCACTATTCCACAAAGCCATCACTGTGCTTATAGCCCTGAGTTACCTATATCAGAGTAATAGTTCTACCACTATTCCACAGGCCAGGACTGTGCTTATAGCCCTGAGTTACCTATATCACAGTAAGGGTTCTATCACTATTCCACAGAGCCAACACAGTGCTTATAGGCCTGAGTTACCTTTATCACAGTAAGGGTTGTATCACTATTTCACAGAGCCAAAACTGTGCTTATAGCCCTGAGGTACCTACATCACAGTAAGGGTTCTATCACTATTCCACAGAGCCAATACTGTGCTTATAGCCCTATGTTACCCTTATCACAGTAAGGGTTCTATCACTATTTCACAGAGCCGACACTATTCTTATAGCCCTGAGGTACCTATATCACAGTAAGGGTTCTATCACTATTCCACATAGCCAACACAGTGCTTATATCCCTGAGGTACCTATATCACAGTAAGGGTTCTATCATTCTTCCACAGAGCCAACATTGTGCTTATAGCCCTGTGGTACCTGTATCACAGTAAGGGTTCTATCACTATTCCACAGAGCCAACACTGTGCTTATAGCCCTGAGTTACCTATATCACAGTAAGGGTTCTACTACTATCACACAGAGCCAAAACTGTGCTTATAGCCCCGAGGTACCTATATCATAGTAAGGGTTCTACTACTATCACACAGACCCAACACTTTGTTTACAGATCTTTAAATAATGATGGCCTAACCTTATGTCAAACAATCAGCACTTATGTTCAGTCATTAACAACTTGCCATTGTTAAGCATACAAATTCAAAATCACAAAGGTTTGTCCGTTCTACTCTCAGTCTCATGCTTAATTTAGCAGTGCTCATAAAACAAAAACAGTTTAACATACAAAAACCTTATATCATAAGATCAGGAGTTAATTAGTGGCTGTATTATTCCATTTCACTATGCTGCAAATCTTAACAAATAAAACACTGATTTCACTCCATATATTGAAGTTGACTTTATCAAAAATGTGGAAATCTTAGGTATGTTTTCTGTGTCATCATGAAGAGCAACTTCAATTACAGCATCCCAAATGGGCCACTTCTTACTATGGAGTTCTGTTTCTGATCTCTAAGAATCCACTATGTTGTTGTTTGTCTTTCGGCTTTTCCTGGTTAGGGGTCGCCACAGTAGAACTCTGGTCTGCTAATGATTGGCAGTAGTTTTTACAGTACCGAGTTGCCAGCTCGACGTCCAGCCCTCAACGAAAGTATGCCTATACATGCATGTCTTTCGGAACACCACTCGACCACAGGGAGGACATGTAGAATCCACACAGAAGGCACTCCAGCCGAGAATCGAACGGGAGAACCTCTTGCTGTGAGGCAACAACGCTACCGATGTACCACTGCGGATATTCTAAGAATCCACTATATCATACTGTAATCTCAGTAAACATCTTTACTACATTACTGGTGGCTTTTCTTTGGTTTTACATTTTCTAGTTTTAAGCCCTTTTAGCCTCTGTCTACACTAAAGATACTACTATTTTTACATGTTTAGTACATCTATATACTAATGTTAAATATTCTGCTACTAATATTCCCATAATATATGCTCCCAGGAGCCTCTTTCCGAAACATTACATCTGCAACATAAGTCGGTTGTCTACAGATACATTTTTTAAAATCTCATAGCAGTATAGAAATATTTGTGCAAACTTTTCAATGTAAAAATTCTAATGTTCTTAATTTAGTTGCATACTGAGGATTGAGGCACCTACATCTTGGTAGGGGTTCTATCACTGTTTCACGGAAATGACACTGGGTTTATAGCCCTGAGGAGAATATATCACAGTAAGGGTTCTATCACTATTCCACAAAGCCAACATTGTGCTTATAGCCCTGAGGTACCCATATCACAGTAAGGGTTCTATCACTAATCCACAGAGGCAACACTGTGCTTATAGCTGTAAGGTACCGATGTCACAGTAAGGGTTCTATCACTTCCATAAAGCCAACATTGTGCTTATAGCCCTGAGGTACCTACATCACAGTAAGGGTTCTATCACTATTCCACAGAGCCAACACTGTGCTTATAGCCGTAAGTTACCGAAATCACAGTAAGGGTTCTATCACTATGCCACAGAGCCAACACTGTGCTTATAGCCCTGAGGTACTTATATCACAGTAAGAGTTCTATCACTATTTCACAGAGCCAACACTGTGCTTATAGCTCTGGATACCTATATCACAGTAAGGGTTCTATCACTATTTCACAGAGCCGACACTGTGCTTATATCCCAGCATTACCTATTTCACGGTAAGGGTTCTATCACTATTCCACAGAGCCAACACTCTGCTTATAGCTCTGGATACCTATATCACAGTAAGGGTTCTATCACTATTCCACAGAGCCGACACTGTGTTTATAGGCCTGAGTTACCTTTATCACAGTAAGGATTCTATCACTATTTCACAGAGCCGACACTGTGCTTATAGCCCTATGTTACCTATATCACAGTAAGGGTTCTATCACTATTCCACAGAGCCAACACTGCTTATAGCCCTGAGTTGCCTATACCACAGTAAGGGTTCTATCACTATTTCACAGAGCCGACACTGTGCTTATAGCCCTGAGTTACCTATATCACAGTAAGGGTTCTATCACTAATCCACAGACCAACACTGCTTATAGCCCTGAGGTACCTATATCACAGAAGGGTTCTATTACTATCACACAGAGCCAACACTGTGCTTACAGCTCTTTAAATAATGATGGCCTAACCTTATGTCAAACAATAGAGCACTTATGTTCAGTCATTAACAACTTGCCATTGTTAAGCATAAAAATTCAAAATCACAAAGGGTTGTTCTTTCTAGTCTGAATCTCATGCTTAATTTAGCAGTGCTCATAAAACAAAAACAGTTTAACACACAAAAACCTTATAGCATAATTTAAGATCAGGAGTTTATTAGTGGCCGTATTATTCCATTTCACTCTGCTGCAAATCTTAACACTTAAAACACTGATTTCACTCTATATATTGAAGCTGACTTTATCAAAAATGTAGAAATCTTAGGTATTTTTTCTGTGTCATCATGAAGCGCAACTTCCATTACAGCATCCCAAATGGCCCATTTTTTACTATGGAGTGATGCTTCTGATCTCTTAGAATCCACAATACCATACTGTAATCTCTGCAAACATATTTACTACATTATTGATGGCTTATCTGGTGCTGCGGTAACGTTGTCGCCTCATAGCAAGACGTTGTCCCGTTCGATTCTCAGCTAGAGCGTCTTCTGTGTGGAGGCATACATGAATGGGGCATGCCTTCATTGAAGGTTGTGCATCAGGGCTGGTAACCCGGTACGTAAAAATCCTCTACCAATCATTAGCGGACCGGAGTTCCGCTGTGGTGACCCCTAACCGGGAAAAGCCGAAAGACACAAACATTGGTGGCTTGTCTTTGGTTTTACATTTTCTAGTTTTTAGCTCTTTTAGCCTCTGTCAGCACTAAAGATAGTACTATATTTACATGTTTAGTACATCTATATACTAATGTTAAATATTCCGCTACTTACATTCCCATAATATATGCTCCCAAGAGCCTCTTTCAGAAACATTACATCTGCAACATAAGTCTGTTGTCTACTGCAACATTTTTTAAAATCTCATAGGAGTACAGAAATATTTGTGCAAACATTTCCATGTAAAAATTCTAATTTTCTCAATGTAGTTGCATATTGAGGATTGAGACATTTTTCTCCACTGATCATCTGTCATATCATTATTTAACTGTTCACCTCTATGCTTTTGCCTTTATACTGTATTGTCTTTTTAGATCCAATAATGCATTATATGCTCAACTTATTTTTCTTCTCCAATCTTTCAGCTTCCATACTGGCCTCAATTAAAAATCAACTAATTGTGGTTTAGCAGAACTACTGTCTACCTTTGTCAAAACAAAGGTTGTCTTTTTTGAACTGTAATATTAGTCCACTAACCCAAAAATGTGCCTATCTTCATCAAATTTTATTAACCCCTCCCCTTTTATTGGGTCCTCCCAAAATCTTATTTTTTTAGTTCTTCCTTAAAAAAGCATTAAAGTTCTCCTCTCTCTTTCTGATTACCATAGATTGTATTACCTATTGGTATAATAACTTTCCAAGGTCTAACTTCCATTAGCATTCAGATTTGATTAATATGTTTATGTACATAAGGTCATACATAATGCTCTCTATATTCCCTTCCTAAATATGCCCAAATGTACATGTGTTGTAACCTCAATGGGTGTTATTTCCATTATGTGCTTCCATTTGGCCCCATATTCCATATTCTGGATCAAGTATATTAATATAAGTCACACAGCCTTATAATATGCCTCCAAATCCCAAACCACACTGTTTCTTTGTCAGTATTAGTTTTTTTTTATTGTACTGTCTCTTCTGTTATCTCAAATAAACTCCTTAATTTCCTTTTATATATCGTTACATATCTGATCTCTGAATTAATACACATAAGCCTAACCTACATAAAGAACAAGTTGGACCAAAAATATCTTAACTGCTTGTATTTATTATCAGTGCTCATTAATAACAGTTTCCATAGTCTAATCTTATAATCTTTTGAGCTATTTCCTCCCACAATTCCTTAGCTGCTTGTTCAACATCCCATTTCAACCAAATTCCCAAGTATCATCCTATCATGACCCCAGAGAAATGAGACGTTCCTTATCAAGTTGTGTGGGGACATAGTTAATTACTATAGCCTTTTTTCACTTCATTTACTTTGTATTCTACTACACTATTAACACATTTCAATTTATCAAATTTAATTTTATATCATGATCCGAACAGGAAATGTATAATATTTTGGTGCCTCCAAAAAGGGACCATTTTCTCATTTGCATTTATATCTAATTATATTTGATTTTTTATATCCATGGTTAATGGTTCTAAATATAAACCAAAGAGTAATGGTGAATGTAACCAACACTGCATAGTTCCTCGTGTAATGATAAATACTTATTGATTGAGCTCCTCCATAGATATTAAATATTAATGTTGTCCATGTTTGCGGAAACTCAAATGCCTCAAGAAATCTCTTCATAAATTTCCAACTTGCTCTCGAATGCTTTTTCATTATAAACATATTAACATTAATGCATTATTGTCCAATGCATTCGTCTGAATCATAAGGGTTCTCTTAATATTGTCAAATGTTTGCTTACCTCCTATAAACCCATACTGATCCAGGTCTATTATTCTATGCAATGTCTTTGCCATTCTTCTTGCTAAAATTGTTATACACACTTTGTAACACATTTCAAATTCAAAGTGGGTCTGCATAAAGTATAGTTGTATACACTTACCATAAATGTAGATTTCGAGTGAATTCACTGTTGCTGTCCTGCCTTGTGGGATTTCCTGCCTTGAAATCCATTGGCTAGTCCGACTACCAGAGAAAATTTTTCCCTTCCACAAGAGCCAGCAGATGCCTTATCCAATGTCTCTGAATTTGGATATAAAGGAAGCTGACTGGTGCCATGATCTCAGTACTTTTTTACCCCCACCAAGTAGGAGCCCCCCAGCATGTCTCTAAATTAGGTTTCTGAGACCATGGATTCCATTATTTCATTGTATTTTATTTATTTTTATTTAACATTTGTTGATCAGGAAAGTCCAACTAGGATAAAGCCTATTTTCAGTGGAATGTTTGAGGAAATTAGAGTACCCAGAGGAAACCCATACAAATGCAGGAAGGACATGCAGACTCCACACAGAAGGAATTCCAGCCAAGAACTGAAGCAGAGAAACTTTTGCTGTGAGGCAACAATGTTAACCACTGCACTACTGTGCTGCCACAGATAGTAGAAAAGGGGGAAGGGATAGATCATCCAGAGTTCCAGAGTTACAGGGTGTATGCCCCTAGTCCATCCTGAAGACCAGAAAGGGAGGAGGGAGGGACTAATACTGCAACAATGAATACATTTGAACATCTACATTTATGATAAGTGTACACAAGTGCACTACTGTATGTTCACTGTGTTTTACTGTCGCAGTCCTGACTTGTGAGATGATTCCCAAAGCTGAAGCAAAGATGGATGGGCATGTTAGGGACAGACAAGGATGTCCTGCAAAATGGCAGTGGCAAATCCTCCTCCAGATTTTGAAAAGATAGAAAGATGGTACTGTTTAGTAAAGGTATGCAGAGAGGACTGAGTAGTTGTTTCCAAAATCTCCTTATTATTTTGTGTGTTAATGTATTTTTAACGTTTAATTACTAATTTCAATTGATCATGTGAATTTTGGTAGGTGTGGTTTACTTGGAGGGGGAAGGTATATAAGTGATTCATTAAATGATGTCTCTTTGTCTGAAGAAGTACAGGCACTGACCTGTATGAAAGCGCTAACCTCATTAAACTTCTTTCTACTGAATTGGAACTTGTTGGAGTGGCCTTTGTTCTTTGCTTTTTTTGTTTCTCCACAGTCTGATTTTCAAATAGTCTTGGTTCTAAGTAGTAACACAGTTGCTTATGTACATCCAAAGAATGAAGGATGTATGGATTGATTTTACAATGTCTCTGTCACCACCTTGGGCATAAATGAAGGATTTGTCCTGAATGAGACTCTGTCTCGGTGGAAGATGATGAAGGATTCCTCACACATAAGACCCTGAAGCTCAGACACCTTTCTAACTGAGGTAATGGCTAGCAGAAAGGCAGTCTTCCAGGTCAAGAACTTTAACTCAGCTGAAGCAGCTGGTTCAAAGGGTGGAAGCGTAAGTTTTTCCAAAACAAAACTGAGGTCACAGGGAAAGACAGGAAGCTTTCTTAGAGGCCTAATGTAGACAACTCCTCTCAGAAACTGTTTCATGAGGGCGTGTGAAAAGAGAGGAGGCTAAGAAGGCTAATAGACATAGCTCAATCATGGATTTTAATGGAGGCATATGAAATAACGTTTTCCAAATAGATCTATATCACGTTATCGTAAACTGAAAATGTTGATAGTGAAAAGAGCGAAAGTGCTGAAAACTTGAAGTTCCATTTTTGAGATCGTAGTACAGTGAAGATTGGGATATTTGCCATTTCCTCACTGTAGTGGGATCTCAGAGTTGGAATACATATTTAGCGGGGGGTGTGGGGGGCATACAGAGTTCGAGTTTCTGTATTTTCGCTCTTTGAGCGTTCAACATTTTGCATCTGCGATAATGTGATATAAACACTTTCCAAATGGCTGGACAAATATGACAGGATGAAAGGAATCTGAGCTAAATGAGGGTTTTGTCCCTTTTGTTTGCACCAAAGGGTAAATCTTTAGTAGATGGCAGTAGAGGTAGCAGTGGCCCTAGTTGAATGTGTCCCTATAGCCTTAGGAGGTTTCTTACCATTATGGCTGTAGCAAAAGTAGATGCAATGGGAGAGCCATTTGGAAATGGTTTGGAAATAGCAGGTCTCCTGGCTTCTTTTAGAATGTCCATGACCTATTTGTCAAGGGGTGATTCCTTCCATGGGATCAAGGTATCATCCATGGTGACAATGTGAGTGTCTGCAGGTTGTGGTGTATTATATTGCCTCTATCCTATGTTAGCACCACTCTCTGTGGCAGTTGCCATGGCTCCTTGCTGGTTAGTGTGAGTAGTAGAGGGTACCAACAGAAATAGGTGACGGGATCAAAATGTTCAACACCAGAAGTATACCACTGGTGAGATCAGATCATAATGAGCCAGTACTCAAACGCTGAATCACTTACAAATGCCTTCTACCAGCACCTACAGGACTGCATGGATCAGGCAATCCCAAACAAAACTAAGACTCTAAGGAAGCTACTACAAGATAGAGCAAAATCCTTGAAATATGCTCAGATTAGTTCAAAATGATGTGCTGGCTGACAGGTTCAGTGCAAACGAGATATCTATTCCAGAGGATTTCACTAAGGCAAAAACACAGCATCCATGGGACGGATGGTGTCCCAACTCAACGAGGAATTAAACCCACAGTTAGGACAGCTGTTTAATCTTAGCCTCACCTCAGGTCCCACTTCATAGTGCCTCCACAGACCCTGGAAATTACCTTATCTGCAAAGCCATGGAGGATCATAATGGAACTCATAAATAAAGACATAGGGAACTTGCAGACTTTGGATCCAACCCAGTTTGGCTTTGTCAAAGGCAGATCCTGCCTCTTAAACTTGGTTGACTTTTGAGACAGTCACCAAGGCCATTGATGAGAAAGGCAGTCCATACAGCCTACCTCGACCTGGCAAAGGCCTTGACACAATACCCACTCAGGTATCATAAAACTCATCAGCTTGAATGTAAACCCATACATCACAAGATGGGTTGCAAACTGGCTAAGTGACAGAACCCACAGGGTCAGAGTTGCTGGAGCCATGTCAGACTCAAAGCCTGTCACAAGTGGTGTCCTCAGTCCTGGGTCACTCTTGTTCGGCATCTACTTTTCTGAAGTACAAGCAAACACAGGAGGGTTATGGCTGACAAAGTTTGCAGATGACTGCAAACCACATCTGACACAGATATCCTCCAGAAGGGCCTCACAGAAGCGGATAACTGGTGCCAGAGCCATGGCAAAACAAGGTTACTAGCTACCATATAGGTGGCAATCCATATCTGACCAGACACCTGATGCAGCTTGAATATGTCTTATGCTGCCCAACTGAAAGAACTCCAGCTCTATTCAGTCTCATGCTCAGAGGTGACCTGTGCCTGACATATAAGGCCATGTCAAACCCAGATTTGATGAATATGCTTCACCTCAAAAATCTAGATCCGAACCACACTTAAACCTTGACACGGTTATAAATAGAATGTGCTGGAGAGACAGATTCATCACCCAGAGACTCCCTATGCTGTGGAACAAAATCCCGGTACATGTGAGGAATCTTGACCAATGGATGGGAGATTGCAGATATACCCCAGGGATTACTTCAGTGTCACTGCTTGACAGAGGCACAGCAAAATGATAGGCATAGTTTTAAAGCCACATAACTATGGGCTAGGCTTATAAATGCCCTTGGGCAGATAGCCTAGTATGAACCTATGAACCTATGAACCTACCAGAGCTGCCTGGGCCAATCTGGAGCTATCAGAATTAATTTGGCCCCTCTTCTCTTATCCTTACCAATACCCTGGGGAGCAGTGGTATTGGAGGGAAGGCACAGAGAAAAATGCCTGTCCAAGTGAAAGAGAAGGCATCTGTCTTCCAGGCTGACTTCATTTTACACCTGAAGCAAAACTTTCAAGTGAGCATTTTCTTTGATGACAAAAAGGTCTAGTAGTGGCACACCCCACTTTTTGGCTATGCTGAGGAATACTTCCTGATGCAGTTGCCACTCCTCAGGGACTGACAGGCTCCTGTTGAGGTGATCCACTAACTGATTGTTTCCTCCCAGTAAGTACTGTGCTGTGGGGTGCAACCCAAGGGATTGTGCTGTTTCCCAAAAATCCATGGCTAGGTAGCAAAGTGGGTAACAGTAGGACCCCCTCCCATTTTGTTTATGTACACATAACTGAGGTATTGTCTGTCTTCACCAGGACAACTCCAGGTTTCCATTGCTTTCGGAATGCAATCAGGTTATTTTGGACTTTTAGATTTATGTGTTTGTATCTGACATTGGAATCCCATCTGCATTGAGTCTGGGAGCTGCTGAAATTGGCCCACCAGACTTTTCTGAAGCATCAGTTGTCAGAGTTTGTTCCTGAGGGGTGAACCTGAAGGGAAGGCCTGGATTGAGGGGACATGCTAGGGCCCACCAGGCAAGCTCCTTCCTGAGGCAAGGAAGGAATTTTATCTGTAAGGTAAGAGACTGTGAATATTGGCACCACACATTTTGAGGTACCACTGAAGTTTTCTCATGTGTTTTTAATGCCAGGCAGATAATAAGGATGCAAGAGGCCATGTAACCCAAGGCCTGAGGTACTCCCTAGCTGAGAGGTAACCCCTGACCAAGATTTTCTTGAAATACAGGATCAGAAAGGAAACTTTGTCCAAAAGTAAGAGCTGAGTCCAGTAAGGCCCCCACAAACATAACCCTGCTTGTGGGGTCTGTCTGAGAGTTTTGTGCAAGCGACCAGCGAGTCTGTGTGTTGATGAGCAGCCCCCCCCTGAATTTAGTATTATATAGCTCAGTCTAGTCTCTTGGCCCAAAAGCACCCTTAGTCAACTTATTATTAACCCCTTGAATGCTGTACCCTAGAAGCTCACCCAGTAAAGGACCTGACATCATGGATATGTACTTTCACCAATTTCTCCGCAGACAGTTTGCTGGACATGGAAATTTTGAGGCAATGTAACAACTGCCTAATGTTCACTGATGATTTAAGCTTCAAAGGAAGAAATACAGTATGTGAGAGATGTATATACCCAATGTCTCTGGAGGCAAAATGCTTGCATACAAACACTCATAATAGTAAATAGGATCTACAAAATTAAACCTGCACTCAAGTCATTGCATCATAGGTACCAGTATGATTCTTAGTCTATCTAGGAATAAATGACCTAAGACTTAGTTCCATAGACTAGACAAAGAAAGCCATTATGTAGGTCTCGGGCTATGTGTCTCAGGCTGGTATGTGCCCACCATTGAGCAGCACTCTGTTCATCAAGCATGATGCCATAATATGAACAGAAGATGATTGACTTTAATTGGCATAGTTTTTGGTGTCATTCTGGAGGGATACAACTTCTGTCAGTGTGGAAGGACATGGCTTACAAACCACATTACTTTGCCAAGGATGGTCTGCACCTGTCCCCTCTAGGTTTTTGAATATCAGCTAAAACATTGTATACACCATAGAGCCTTTTTAATGCAATGCCAAATTGACAAACCTTCCAACATAGCAAAATATACTAAAGGAAGTCTTAAGGTATTGCTGATCAATGTCAGGAGTATATAGAAATGCTCCACTCCCTCCACGTTCTCCTCACTTTGGAGAATGCAGACATCTGTGCAGTTACATACACATGGTTTAAGGCTGCAGGGAGTACCCCAGCAGTACATGGTTTCAGTGCTTTCCACACATTTAGACAAGCAACTGCTCAGACAGAGACCAAAGTGAAAGTGTCTTGATTTATTTACATCAGCAACAAGCATACTTCTAGGATGGTTAAATAGGACAATGCACTGGAATTCCTCCATGTCCAGATTACCATAGACAATGTTCCATACAATATTCTAGCAAGCTATAGATCACCCTCTATGTCCCTTGAAACATATAGCTCATACTTAAGACCTATTGGAGACACTCACCATTCAGCCAAATACAATACTCATGGGGATTTTTATTACCCTCTATAAACTGGGATCCTACATACCCCCAAAATTGCAGGTGCAGAGTTTCCTAGATTTTATAAACACAAACATCCTAGACCAGTTAGTGCATACACCTCCTAGATGTACAAACATATTGATCCTGGTACACAAAATGGGAGAATGCTGCACTTCCCCCAGTGTTGTGTCCTGTCTGTTAAGGTCAAACTACAAAGCAGTCTCCTTCAAATTAATTCTGTAATCCAAGCAAACCCTGAAACAGTTGCAATCTATTTGAAGGAGGCAAACTACCTTTTATTAAGTGATAATCTGTCAAAATGTCAAGCCCCTTCAAACTCAAGACAACACAGTAGCCTGCAGAATTATTTATTTATTTGTTTACTTATTTATTTATTTATTTGACATTTGTTTACCGGGGTGGTCTGACTGGGTCTACTGTACCCATTTTCAGCAGATGCCCGGGAAGAAAAGCTCCATATACAGTGCAATACAAATACATTATAGTCCAAAAAACAATACAAGTGACATAAAGAATACTATACAAAAATGAATCGATAGAATGTAACACAGAAGCTCTGCATAACCATGCCAGTGATTACATACAGGCTGCTGTGCTTACCAGAAGCAGGTCTAAAACTAACTAAAAAACAAGCCAACCTGGTGGAAAACAAATTTAAACAATTTGAATAATGAAAGAAAAAAGTCACAGCTAAAATTAGGAAGTGTAGCACTAAAAAAAGATATAAAACTCACTCATCAAACTGAATAGGCAACTAAGAGGACTAATAAGTTCAACAAAGCAAATTTTGAGGTAAGGATAGCATCCTAGGACAAGGACAACTAAAAGGCCTTCTTTAGCTATGCCTCAATGACAATACACCACAGAACTGTTGGTAAATGGAGCCACATTCACAGAATTGGGAGATATACCAAATCTTCTGGCTGACAAATTCAGCTCCAACTTTTCCCCCTACCTCCCAAAAATACTACCTAACATAACCTCTCCAGCTATCAGTAGGGAGTGGGTATTAGATGTCCTTTCTAAGTTAAAAATGCAGCTTCAATGGGCCCAGATAATATCCCAGGACACCTCTGAAATATGACATATAATGGCCACTGGAATCATTCTTCACCACAGCTTCTGCAAATGCTTTGTGCTACTCAAGTGGAGATGTGTATACAGTTGCACTACATAGACTCCCTTAGCCAGCTATCTCTATGCAAAGTGATTTCAGTTCATGGAACAGGGGTCCGATTCAACCATCAATTGATTGAGTAGCAATCAATAGTAGTTATAGTTAGCCGCAAAGCTGTGGCCAAAAGTTTTAGTCATTATTAGGACATAAATAACAGCTTGCATGAAATTAGATTGATTGCAATAATTCAAACCTTCTCTCTTATTTGATAACAGAGATGAAAACATGCAAGCAAATGAGCGCTGTGTGTATGTTTAAAACTTAGGCAGCATCAGTAATATATGTGATTTATTCAGGCAATTTACATATAATGGTTAATCATTTCCTTGATATTTCAATCGTAGTAAATAGAGACTAGGTACTCGAAGAATTGTGAGTGAGGATTCTCATTGGTTGGTTATTGTTTTACATTTTACCCATAGGTCCACTGAAGACCAATCAGCAAACCAAATTACTGTGTAAAACTACATTGGAAAACTTATTTTTTGATAGGGGAAAAAAGAAAAAATGAAAATTCGCAGTTGTTTCTATTATTTTATTGGGTAAAAGGAAATGTCAATGGAGAGTAGCTTTATGTGGTATGAGTATATAATGAGTGGAAGTGGTGCTAAATCTGGGATTGGATGGGAGTCTGTGTGACCTAAAGATGACTGGATGGATGAAGTGTGACCAATGACATGTACAGAGGGGCAGCGTTACTAGGATAGAAATAGACATGTAAATCCATTGGCCAATGGAGTAAGGGGGAGTCAAGGTGGGAAAATGTGAATTGAACTGAGTGGATACTGTATGAGGAGGGGGTGTGGGATTACAATGAAAATGGTATATTGGTAACTGGATTAGGTGATGTAGCGTTATCTGGCTCATTTTCCTTAGTAACACCTGTAAATCAATAAGCCAATGGTGAAGAAAGGGGAGGAAGGCAGTAAACCTTGGAGCTAGGTGAGTGGATTAATTAAAAATGTTGTAAATGGAGGGGTAGTGGAAAAAAATGGAGAACTGGTAATGGTAGTCAGATTGAGTGATGTGGTGCTCTTAGGCTCATTTTCATTGCTTAAGGTGAAGCTGCCAAAACAGAGTATCACAGGATAGAATACGGCCAATCGTGTAGGGAGGGGCAGGTTATCATTATGGGGTGGGGTGGATGTCTGCTCCCACATACGATTACAGGATGGTAATCTTATGACAAGTGAAATACTGAGTGGGGAGGCATCATCAAGCGAAACCAACTATGAGGTGAAATGAAACCCTTAGGAGTGGGGCATGGGACCAGCAAGAGTTGCTTATAGTTTTTTTATTGGGTTAATCCTATTGGCATCTAGTCTTTATCCAATAAAATATGATTGAAGGTCATTATGAGTCCAGAGTAGAGCAGAGGAAGAAGTTCCTCATTACCAAATAAACAGACAGCTGTTCATTAAAGTTCCTTCCTGTCTTTCAGTCTCTGAAAGTAAACACAGAGAAACTGGAAACATTCTGATGGCATCATCTGTAGAGCAAGTGATTCTGAAACAGCCTGCAGTTAGAATCCCCTTCACAAACATGCACAGTTAGAGATGTAATAGAACGCTGTTCAAGTCTTCAAAACATCTTGCACAATCAACATAAAAGAACGTATTTACAATATCACAGCTAGTCATGCTGGCACAGTGCACAATAGCCAGTCTGAAATTATGCACTAAACCCGAGCTAGACATGCTAGCACAGATGACAGTATCTTATTTCTTCACAAATCTTTTAAGACTTCTCTCTCAATATTAGTTCAAAATTGCAAAATAATTGTTTTGTCTGTCTATTAAATGTTTGTACTACATACGTATTCCAAGGACTGCAATCTTTTTCACTTTCAAACTTTTCTAAAAATTCTTCTATGTACTGTCCAGTCTCAAACAGAATTTCACAATGTGTCTCATTATTAATATCTATAAAAGGTATTACTTTTTTGGTGAAATAGCTACAGCTGCAATCACTGTGTCCCAAACCTCATACCTACTGAGTTTTTTTCTTCTTTGCTGCTCAACCTTACAACAAATTTCCTTCTTGTTGTCTTTCTCTTTTCTTCCACTCGCTTCTCTCCTTCCTTTACCTTTTCAGCATACAATTTCTTCTTTATTTCTATCTCTTTCACCTTCTCCTCTTTTATCTTATCCATAATTTCTCCCCATAAAGCAGCCATCTTGCTCTACGGTTCACTCTGGCTTAACATGTCTCTTAAGGAGACATCCCACAACCCTCCCAGTTAGAGAGTTGTAACAAAACATTCTTGCCGTGATTCACTATCACCCTCAAACAGCCTTTCCTGAAACAAGCACTCCAAATCCTGTGATGGTCTGCCAACCTTCCTTTCCTTCTCCTTTTTTACCTCTCCCTTTTCTGCCAATATGAATGACTTCTCTACTCCTTATGATATGTTTCCTCCATCTAACAGCCTCTCTCATACCTGCTCCATTACCTCCATGCTTACACTCACTTTCTCTTTTACTGCTCCAAATTCCACCTTGCATATGCTTTCATACTCCATCCTGCTTCTCTGAGCCGTCAACGCACTTGGAAGGGAAGCAGGAAGTTGGACTCGCTATTAACAATAGTGTCCCCATACAATCAAGGGTAGAGGTTTTCTATTGATTAACATCACTTATATACAATACATATTATATACATATTTACATTATTTACAATTATTTATACTTTATATAATGCAACATAAATTTATGTCAGACACTTCCCCTACTCTTTTTTCCATAACCAAAAATGTATTTTCTTTAAAATTACTGATGTTCTTCATCTCACATTGCTGCAGTCCTTACACTTGGGTAGTCCGCTGTCCTCTGTCGGCCCGAATATCAAAGTATAAGGCTGACGTCGGTCAAGGCGCATTTGACTGACATCAGGACGTCAGGGTACAAATGCGCATGACCAACGTCATATCCTCAGTCTTTTTTGCCGCATGGTCCGATGCAGAAGCAGCATTGCAAGTGCCGGTTGGCGTTCTGAGATTTTTCGATTTCGAAGTTTCAGACCGAGTTCAAAGTTGGCTAAGTACCCCGTTGGGGAATATTTTAGTTTTTCTTGCCTCAGTCATTTACGGATGTCAGAAAAAGTCAATAATTGCATTTCTTGTGGGAAACAGATACCGCATAGAGATTATCATACTTTGTGTATTCCTTGCTTAAGGCCTGAGCACGGCGTTGTTGGCTGTCGCTCTTGTGCTAGATTTAATAAACGCACTATAAAGAGAAGGTTGGATTGTGCAAGGTTAGTCTTTGGGAAGCGGTGCAATTATAAAATGCCGTCGGATGCCCGGCCCGCTTCTTCGAAGAAGCGCAAGGACAAAGCAGTTAAGCCTAGGCTAGAAGAACCGTCTGTACGGACGCGGTTCTTTAGAGGTGTCGGTGGAACCGGTGGCTCCACGGAGGTTTCTTTGTGTTCCCAGGGTGAGACTTTATTATTGCAAGATGTGGCCTCTCAGGAGGCAAGTCAGGCTGAGGGGCTTCTCAGGTTACTATACTCCCTTCCCAGGGTGGCTAGGCCCTCTCCTTCTATTTCAAAGGCTTCTCCCAGGGGCAGGCCAGGTTTGGCTTCAGTTGGTGTTACCCCTAGCTCTTCAGGAACTGTGCCCAAGAAGCATATGCTTAAAATGGCAGAAGATTTGATTACTTTGATTAGGGTTCTATGCCCCTCCTGATAAGAGACCTAGGATGGAGCCTGAGCTGGGGGTTTTGAGCAGGCTTCAGATGTTTCAGAGTCTTGGCTGAAGACTTGCAGGAGTACTCTCCTTATTCTGATTCTGATGTGGATGATTCTACTCCTTCTGCTTCTCCTCCTGAGGATTTTTCTTTTTCAGAAACTCTTCATTCCATGAGGGAGCATTTTAAGTGGGAAGGCCAGGACTTCTCTGATTCCAGGAAAAGGCTTAGGGAATTTTGTTTTACCCCAGCATAGGCCTTTGGCTATACCTCCTGTTTTGGATGTAGTGGAAGATGTTTTTCAGAGGCTTCTCTTAATCCTGATTCTTTGCCTCCTGCTCCTGTTAAGCGGATAGGTATTACAGGGTGCCTGAAGCTCATAAGTTTCTTTTTAAGAGTTCTAGGGCAGACCCAGAAACTGTTAGCCAGGGGCCTAAAGGTGTTAAGGCTTCTGTTGTAAAGAATCCGGTTCCTGCAGACAAAGAGGCTAGGGCCTTGGATAGATGGGGAAAGAAAGTTTATACTTCTTCCACTCTTGCTATGAGGGCTTTGAATTGCCAGTTTCACATGTTGAAATACCAAAACTATCTCCTTTCACAATTGAAGTCTAAGGTTGATGCTCTGGCAGTAGGTATTGATTGTAAAGAGTTGCAGGATTTAGTACATGTTTCTGAACAGGTGGGTAAGCATTCTTTGCAATGTGGTTTTGATGCTGTACAAGCCTCGTCTAGGGTGGCTGCCACTGGGTCAGTTCTTGAGGCACGCCTGGCTAAGGGATCAAAATTTGTCTGAACATGTTAAAACAAGGATTTTAGATGCTCCTTTACAATCTGACGTGTTGTTTGGTCCTCCTGTTGAGGCAGTTTTAAAGAAAATGGAAGACAAGGCTAAGTCTATGCAGACTGTTAAAGATTTTTGCAGGTCCAGCCTCCAAAGTTTAGTAGAAATTGGCCTACTAAGGGGTGGACGTATCCTTCTTATGATTCCCAGTCTAGGGGTAGATCTAGTCGTGTTAGGGGCAGAGCTCAGGGCTCTTTCAGGCCTAGAACAGGGAGTTCTCCTGCACAGTCTTCGGTGAGGGCAGGGGTCAGTCCTTTCGTAAACAGACCCAATGACCTACCTTTTCAGCTGCCAGAGCCTTCTCGTCTGGCAGCACCTTTGGGAGGAAGGTTGGCACTTTTCAAAGAAAATTGGAGTTTAATTACCCAAGACAGATGGGTATTGGATATCATACACCACGGTTACAGGTTTTATTTCCATACCTTGCCTCCTTTCAAAGGCATGCCAGGCGTTCCTCCTCAACAAAGAATAGAGGCTCACAAGCAAGTTTCTCTGTTACTCCAAATAGGGGCCATACAGCCGGTCCCTATGCCAGAAGTGGGCCTAGGATTTTATTCTCGCCTGTTCCTAGTACCAAAGAAGGGGAACACGTGGAGACCAATTTTGGATTTATCTACCCTCAACACTTATCTGGACATTCCCAAGTTCAAAATGTTGACGTTACAGCAGCTTTTACCTCTGCTGGGCAAAGATCATTGGATGGTAACTTTGGATCTCAAGGAGGCTTACCTTCATGTTCCTATCAGACTATGTTGCAGGAAGTATCTGCGTTTCGAGCTGGGACTTCTCACTATCAGTTCTCTGCATTGCCCTTTGGCTTATCTACTGCCCAGAGTGTTCACGAAAGTTCTGGCTCCAGTGATAGCTTTCTTCAGGCTAAATGGAATACAGATCTATCCTTATTTGGACGACTGCCTGATTCTGGCTCAAGGAAGGGAAGAGCTTCTTCATCATTTGGAATATGTGATAGCAGTGCTAAGATGCCTGGGGTATTCTGTGAACGAAATAAAGTCCAGTCTAGTACCCTCTCAGGACATGTGCTTTCTGGGTGTGAGACTGAATACAGCATCCCAGATGGCCTTTTAACCCCGGACAAACAAAAGAGTCTATCCCTTTACTTCCATCAGCTATCTCATCGGTCCGGGCTGACTGCAAGGACAGTCCTTCAAGCCTTAGGGTTCATGGCATCTTGTATTCTGGTGCTTCCCAATGCCAAACTGCATATGAGGAAGCTGCAATGGTATCTCAAAATGTATGGACACAGCACTGCCAGGATCTAGACACTGTCATTCAAATAATACCTTGCATTCAAAAGGAATTTTTGTGGTGGGCTCAGGAATGTCACCTAAACAAGGGACTCTCTGTGACCCGGCCAGAGGCGAGTCAGATTTTAACGACAGATGCCTCAGACAAAGCTTGGGAGCTCATCTAAATGGAAAGTGGATACAAGGTGGCCTGCCAGACTACAACATCTACATATCAACCTGAAGGAGATGTTAGCAGTCCAGTTTGCATTAATAGCTTTCAAGGATTTACTTCTTCCAGGACAGGTGTTGATTCTAACAGACAACACAACTGTCATGTGGTACATCAACAAGCAAGGGGATTCTTATCCTCTATGCAGGCAAGCAATGATTTTGTGGGAGACTGCTCTCAGTTTACAGCTCAATCTTCAGGCAAGGTTTCTGCCAGGAGCACAGAACTCCTTAGCAGATGTGTTGAGCAGACAAATTATGGATCCCCACGAGTGGAAATTGGATCCTCATGTATTTCAGAAATTGACAGTGTCATGGGGAACTCCAGACATAGATCTGTTCGCTTCTCCACTAAACCATCAGCTGCCAAAGTTTTGCACAAAAGGTTTCATCCCACAGCTTGGAAAGTGGATGCTCTTTCTTTCAATTGGAGCAATCTTCATGTGTATGCCTTTCCACCTCTGCCTCTCCTCCCAAAGGTACTTCTAAAGGTCAGACAGGACAAGCCAAGGATGATTTTAATAGCTCCAGATTGGCCTCGACAGCACTGGTACCCATTACTGAGAAGTCTGGTACGGAAGCCTCCATGGCCTTTGCCTTGATTCCACACCTGTTGTCACAGGAGGACAGCCATTTGCTGAATGTCAAGCTTCACTCTCTTCACCTAACAGCCTGGCATATTCTGTTTTGAACCATAGAGGGTCTCAACTTCCACAACAAGTTTTGAATGTGATTTTGGAAGCTAGAAGGCCTAGTACAAGGAAAGTGTCAGATAAATGGAAGAGATTTTTATTTTGGAGTGCAGCAAAAGATTTTGATGTTTCTGAGCCTAATTTGAGTGCGGCTCTTCAATATCTTACTGAGTTACTGGACAAAGGTTTGTCTTTCTCTTCTATTAAGGTTCATGCTGCAGCAATTTCGGCTCACTATGATTGTGTCCCACCATTGTTTTCTCATCCTTTGTTCAAGCAATTTCTTAGAGGGGCAAAGAATATAAGACCCCCACGTAGAGCTCCTACTCCTGCTTGGGATCTCAATTTTGTGTTGGAGAAACTCACTCTACAACCTTTTGAGCCTGCAGCTACTTCTGAGTTGAAATATTTATCATGGAAGACTGCTTTTTTGTTGGCAATTACCTCTGCAAGAAGGGTTTCTGAATTGCAGGCCCTTATGGCGGTTGAGCCTTTTTTGATTTTCCATAAGGATAGGGTATCATTACGTACTAATCCTTCCTTTATGCCTAAGGTGGTTTCTAGTGTGGCTTTAAACCAAACTATTCATTTGCCTACCTTTTATGCAAATCCCCAAAATAAAGGGGAAAAGATTTTGCATACTTTAGATGTACACAGGCAGTTGCGTTATTATTTGGACAGAACTTAAGGGTTCAGGCAGTCTCAGCAGTTGTTTGTTTCTTTTGCTTTGAGTTCTCAGGGCAAGCCTGTGTCAAAACAAACTATTTCTAAGTGGATTGGGTTTTGCATTGCTTTCTGTTATTCCCATCATGGCAAGGAGGTTCCAGCTGGGATTAGGCCTCATTCCACTAGGGCTACTGCCACTTCAACAGCTTTTTTGAGGGGAGTGGCAACCAAGGATATTTTGGAGGCAGCTACTTGGAGTTCAGTGCATACTTTCTCTAGGCATTATCACCTGCCACTTTACTCTAAATCCAGGGCTGGTTTGCCACTGCTGTTTTGCAGGGCATTTGGCAGCTCCTGCTTCCTTGTAGTTAGCCATCCTCCCTTACCTCTGCTTTGGGATTCTACCCAAGTGTAAGGACTGCAGCAATGTGAGATGAAGAACATAGTACAGTTTTGTACCTACCATAAATGTAGATGTTCAAGATCCACATTGCTGCAGTCAACTCCCTCCTTCCCTCTGCAGTTAGAGGTGGTTGTGTGGGTTGGGTTGTACATATTGTGTATATTGTATATATTGTACATATAGTTAGTGCGGGGTGGTTGGTTGGTTGTTTGCTGTCTTTTGGTTTTGACCTTTATTTTTAGGGTCTTCTGACATCTGGGGCAAGAAAAGACTGAGGATATGACGTCGGTCATGCGCATTTGTACCCTGACGTCCTGATGTCAGTCAAATGCGCCTTGACCGACGTCAGCCTTATACTTTGATATTCGGGCCGACCGAGGACAGCGGACTACCCAAGTGTAAGGACTGCAGCAATGTGGATCTTCAAACATCTACATTTATGGTAGGTACAAAACTGTACTTTAATGTCCATTTTACATAAAATTTTCATTTAGTCTTTCAGTCCATAATGTCCATGAAACAAAAAATATTATTCTGTTGATTTTTTCATCTCTGCCTCTTTTTTAGCAGCATAATAGCCACTTTAATTGGATAGGTAATAGGAAATTCTCCCCGGGGATCACTTCTGTGGTTCTGCTTGACAGGGGCACAGGAAAATAATTTTCTTGGGTGGCGAAAGCCAGGGTACATTTTTGGCTAGGCTTGTATAGGCCCTAGGGCCAATAGCCTAGTACCTACCTATATTCAATTATGTCCATATTAATTTGTTCAACCTTTGCAAAACTTTTCGATATTTTACTTTTGCATACCTCTTTCCATGATTTATTAACTCTTAAACATTTCAAAGACACACAGCTGTTTCAAATTCTCCACAATAGTTACATACTCTATTTTGTTTTCTTTTATAAGGCATATTTGCCTTATCAGGCAATCTACCTATAGAAAGTCTTCAAGAAAATCTTTACATGCATGTATATTCTTATACCATTTGTATTCCATTATTATTTTATTTTTTTCCTGTCACAAAGTGTTTTTAAGGATCAATAAAATAATATTTCTCATAACATTTAAATACCATTCATTTCCATCATATTCACTTTTAATTTCTATAATATAAATTTATTCTGGTATTCCTTTATATCTTCATTCATTTTCTCAAAAATATTTATATTTGAGGTATAAAATAAGTTCTGCCAGGTTCTTACTTTCTTTTGTAGAACATATTAAACCCTCTATATAAATGTAATGATACTACATAAACAATTGGGTTTACTAGACCCAATCCTCCTTGTTTTTCTTTCATAGACAAAATTCCCCTCTTGACTGGATTCAGTCTTGATACCAGCATGAAGGTAAATATAATAGACATTAATTCATTTTCATATTGTATAGGTATCATGTAGGTGTTAGCTATATATGCTATTTTACCAAGTAAAATGGAATTTATCAAACACGCTTCCTTCCTATATGCCAATCTATATGTTTTCCAAAAGGTACATGTATCCTTTATTTCTTGGACTAATTTTTCCAGTTGTTTTCTCTTATAGCCATTTAATCCAAATGTTATTCCTAGTTCATCTATAGTTTCTTCATTAAAGTTTATGTCTCCTACAGTTACTTAAATCTAAAGCCCTTACTTTTTTATCCTTTTTTGCATAGGCCTATCCCTTTTTAATAATTTATTTAATCTTATACTTATTCCTTCCATCCATTCTTTGTTTTTGCTGAGTAACACAATGTCATCTACATATATATATATATATATATATATATATATATATATATATATACATTATAGGTAATTGCAATTCATTTGCTATTTTATATCCTTCCTGCTATGTATGTCATTTTATTGATCTTGCTCACTATTACATTCATAACTAAAGAGAAAAATGATGCTACTAGCTGGGCATCCCTGTCTTATTCGACATTCTATTTTTATTTCTTCACTTATTCCTCCATTTACATTTATTCTAACATTATTTCTTTCAAATGCTGACCTAATTACTTGTATTGTTTTCTTACCGATATTATATGCCTCCAGAATATCCCCAAATGATTCATACTGTGTTTTATCTAATGCCTTCCTCAAGTCTCCTATCATAACTTTTGCTTCTGCTTGTTTATAATATCATTCATCACCTCTTTTATTAACCATAACAAATCTTGACAACCTTTTCCCTTTCTACCAAAGACTGTTTGATCAAGTAACTTATCTATTTTATTTGTTCACCTTTTTGTTATTATTGTCATAAATATTTTATAATCCGTATTATTTAGTATTACTGATCACAAGTTCTTTACATCATCTTTATCGCCTTTTTTCCATAATAATTTTATATTTCCTCTATATATTTCCTTATCTTTCATTCCTAATTCTAACCATTCATGTAATATCTCTACAAATATAACTTTCTGCCAATTTTCCATTTTTTATACATATAATATTGAATACCATATAATCTGGTAACTATATTCATATAATGTCTTGTAATATCTCATTTAACTCTTTCCATAGGTGCCAAAAGCTGTTAAAAACTGTGATGGCGGACGGTGACAGAGGCACTTAGTGAACTAAAAAGGGTAATTTTTTTATAACTATTTGCTACTACAACATAGGTTCACTTGAAGGACATTTTAAGTTTAGCCAATTCCCTTTTGGTGCTTGAATTAACATTTTCTGATTGGTCTTAGCTATCCCCATGGCTGATAATTGTATATTAGCCCTAGTGAGAACAACTGTGATCATACCATAGATAATTTGAGGGGGCCATGTAAGGGATGCAGCATTTAGGAACTGCCTCTATCCATTAGTGGCATAAGGGGAAATCCTGGAGTACATTTTCTATTACCCATCCTTAAATCCAAGTTGCATTTGAATATGGATGGATGAGCTTTGCTTTATATTTATGGATAGTTGGTTCTGAACAGCGGTAGCCTCTGTGATATATATATCCATCTCTCCACAACATTCAGTTTAGATACCTGGACTGAGTATTTCTGATGCCATTTGACTTGCTGATGTTCAGTAGGTCCATCTGTATTATGTCGGAGGATGCTTTGTATGCCAGACATGTCACCTGTAAGCACTCTGTAGGATACTGAGTATAGTAATACATCTTTGAGGTGGTCCATGCAAGGTCTATTGTTTAGGACTTGTATCCTTTTAGTAAGGTATTTCTGAAGGTATTCCAATTGTTGCATGAGGCTGGACAGATACATGCCAAAGTGGGCATTATACAAAATGATTGACATAATGAGAGCTTTGTAAAGGGGGACAACAACATCTCTAGATCTAGTCACAATCAATTTGTTTATAAGCTGTGCAATACATAAATGCTTTCTTATGACTCTGGGCAAATGTTGGTCAAAAGTTAGGTCACTGTACACACAAGTTCCCAAATGCCAAACAATTGGATCAGTTCTCAGAGGGCATTGTCATGATTTTGACACCAGTTATTATTTGGGACAAACCTTGCTGCATAATGGTTAAGTCATTTGGGGATGCAATAACTTCTCCCCTTGCTTGCAGTCATCTCAAACTTAGCTGGCCAAAGCTCTTTGGTATTTCCTTTTACTTTTGAGATGTAAATACCAAACAGAAAAAGTCTCAGCACCGAACCCTGGGAGACTCCATTGATGATTGGACTCTTCCCCTGTTTTGATTTCCTGCATCCTGTGAGCCAAGTTGGCAATGCAGATGGTGATGTAAGTGTTTGCTCCTACATTATTCATCTTTTATATTACACCTGAGTAGGGGATTGTGTCAAAAGGCTTGGCCAGGTCAAGGTAATGCGGTGTGAACTGTTTTACCTTCATCCATTGCTTTGGTAACAAGAGTAAAGCTTAAAATTTGCCCATGATTTTGAGCCTTTCACACTTTCCTCTGGGATGTTTTCAAACACATTTTTAGGGCCATGCATACATTCCTGATTGTATTAAATTATATTTCTTGTATAATACAGCACCAGTTGTTAGAATGTGTTTTAAATCTGTAGTTTTGAACAGTCTTCCAGTAAGCAAAGAAACAAAATATATGAACCAATAATGACAAAACAAAACTACCCATTTTAGAAAATTTCAACCATAAAAGGCAACTTAAACTTCTCATAATGCACCAATATCAGTAAATATGCAAAATGTCTGCAAAAGTAAGTCATCTAAATAATTCCACATTTAGAGGTTGCTGCTAGGAAACAACTATATTTCATTATTTCATCTAAAAATAAATTGGCTGTTGCCCTTGAAGAATAAATTGCCTATATTATATTAAAAAAAGATAAGCTAATAATATTGCAATAGGGAATGGATGACAAACTGATAACAGGTTCATAGTTACTAGGTAACTCCTCCAAAGGAGGACATTCACAAGACTGTAGCATCCACTCCCTTTAAAATACAACATAGTACAGTATCAGCGACCTGCTTACTGTGGGAGTAGAACCCACAGCCTTCTGCATCAAAAGTAAGCTACTACCTGTTCTGCTAACAATGCAAACAGTCTTAGAATACGCAGCGCTAAACTTGTCTTCCCCTGAAGCTCTTAGCTCCTTGTAAAAATTTTTATTTATTTAACATTTTTTACCAGGAAAGTCAGACTTGGAAGAAAACCAATTTTCAGCAGAGGGCAGAGGCCCAGGGAGAAATGCTCTAGATGCATGTCTTTGTAACATGGGAGGAAACCAGAGTACCCAGAGGGAACCCACCAAAATACAGGGAGGACATACAGACTCCACACAGAAGGCACCCCAGCCAAGAATCAAACCACATAACCTCATGCTGTGAGGCAACAATACTACCACTGCACCATCCACTTGACACAACTAAATCTCTCAATTTCACAGCAGAAAAAATCCGGAAAAAGCCAACATTTATTTGTGGGGGGCAAAGGGCTAAAACCAGGGACACATTTAAATATTGCTTGTATAATCTTAGAAAGCTGCTAAAATAGTGTTTTGTGTTACTGTGTGTTTCCAAATAAAAAGGTGGTAAGACTGAAACTTAAAGGGCGTTCATTATGATTTGCCAGAAAGCCACAAATCTTAAGAGGAACAGACCAAAAGTATGAGCCAAACTCCCTGAATCACATGTGGTGGTATGAGTAGAAAATGCAGGACCCTGTACCTAAAGTACGGGGTTTGAGCCCAACTACACATACACACACACACACACACACACACACACACACACACACACACACACACACACACACACATACACGAAATATCACTTTGGAGCTACACACAAGAAATATTGCTTTGGAGCTACTGCATAAAATAAATGGAAGTAGCACTAAACGGCTATCACTATCACTTTGGAGCTACACCCCTTTTTGATATAAATCCAATAGCATCGTACCTACAAACTCTAGCACATAAATTATTCCAGGCATTAAACAACTTAAATACATCCTTGGTCAAAGCATTACTCTTGTAATTATGTGCAAATGGCCTCTAGAAACAGTCATCAACAACTCAAGTGGTACCCAATGTCAGAGCCCATTCTAATGCCAAAATAACTGACTGTAAATGTTTTGAAACCTTGATGACAATTTGTAAATATCATTATAAACAATGCCTCAAATATTTCACCAAATTTCACACTGTTCTCACAACACCACCATGGGAACAGCCAGCAATTCCTCATACAGTAACCTCATGTATTGTTACTTGCTATGTTTTCCATTCTGTATATTTGAAATACAGAATTAAAAATGCAATGGGTACACTAACATTACTACAATCAAATCTGTAACAATCTGTGTAACATTTTGTGACTGGTTTGATTAAGGTATTGAGGGAAATTCCAGATACTTTACAGAATATAGTGGGATAAAGAAAGATTTAGGCCAATGGCAAAGTAAGCTATCTAGCTACTGCATAAAATAAATGGAGATAGCATTAAACGGCCATCACTATCACTTCACAGCTACTGCATAAAATAAACGGAGCCAGAAATATCACTTCAGACCTGCTGAATAAAATAAATGGAGCTAACACTAAACGGCCATCACTATCACTTCGGAGCTACTGGATAAAATAAACGGCCATCACTTACTGCATAAGAATAACATAATGAAAAGTACATGTTGAGTCCACTAACACTTAAAGCAAAGGCCATCACAAAATGCATCACTTGAAAGCATACTTGGTAAATATTAAATAAAAACGGCCATGCACATTGACTGCATAAGAAAAAAACCAAATACACTGCATAATGTTAAGTAATTTGGGGATGCAATAACTTCTCCTGGCTTGCAGTCATCTCAAACTTAGCTGGCCAAAGCTCTTTGGTATTTCCTTTTACTTTTGAGAAGTAAATACCAAACAGAAAAAGTCTCAGCACCGAACCCTGGGAGACTCCATTGGTGATTGGTCTCTTCCCCTGTTTTGATTTCCTGCATCCTGTTAGCCAAGTTGGCAATGCAGCTGGTGATGTAAGTGTTTGCTCCTACATTATTCATTATTTTGTATTACACCTGAGTAGGGGATTGTGTCAAAAGGCTTGGCCAGGTCAAGGTAATGCGGTGTGAACTGTTTTACCTTCATCCATTGCTTTGGTAACAAGAGTAAAGCTTAAAATTTGCCCATGATTTTGAGCCTTTCACACTTTCCTCTGGGATGTTTTCAAACACATTTTTAGGGCCATGCATACATTCCTGATTGTATTAAATTATACTTCTTGTATAATACAGCACCAGTTGTTAGAATGTGTTTTAAATCTGTAGTTTTGAACAGTCTTCCAGTAAGCAAAGAAACAAAATATATGAACCAATAATGACAAAACAAAACTACCCATTTTAGAAAATTTCAACCATAAAAGGCAACTTAAAATTGTCATAATGCACCAATATCAGTAAATATGCAAAATGTCTGCAAAAGTAAGTCATCTAAATAATTCCACATTTAGAGTTTGCTGCTAGGAAACAACTATATTTCATTATTTCATCTAAAAATAAATTGGCTGTTGCCCTTGAAGAATAAATTGCCTATATTATATTAAAAAAGATAAGCTAATAATATTGCAATAGGGAATGGATGACAAACTGATAACAGGTTCATAGTTACTAGGTAACTCCTCCAAAGGAGGACATTCACAAGACTGTAGCATCCACTCCCTTTAAAATACAACATAGTACAGTATCAGCGACCTGCTTACTGTGGGAGTAGAACCCACAGCCTTCTGCATCAAAAGTAAGCTACTACCTGTTCTGCTAACAATGCAAACAGTCTTGGAATACGCAGCGCTAAACTTGTCTTCCCCTGAAGCTCTTAGCTCCTTGTAAAAATTTTTATTTATTTAACATTTTTTACCAGGAAAGTCAGACTTGGAAGAAAGCCAATTTTCGGCAGAGGGCAGCGGCCCAGGGAGAAATGCTCTAGATGCATGTCTTTGTAACATGGGAGGAAACCAGAGTACCCAGAGGGAACCCACCAAAATACAGGGAGGACATACAGACTCCACACAGAAGGCACCCCAGCCAAGAATCAAACCACATAACCTCATGCTGTGAGGCAACAATACTACCACTGCACCATCCACTTGACACAACTAAATCTCTCAATTTCGCAGCAGAAAAAATCCGGAAAAAGCCAACATTTATTTGTGGGGGGCAAAGGGCTAAAACCAGGGACACATTTAAATATTGCTTGTATAATCTTAGAAAGCTGCTAAAATAGTGTTTTGTGTTACTGTGTGTTTCCAAATAAAAAGGTGGTAAGACTGAAACTTAAAGGGCGTTCATTATGATTTGCCAGAAAGCCACAAATCTTAAGAGGAACAGACCAAAAGTATGAGCCAAACTCCCTGAATCACATCTGGTGGTAAGAGTAGAAAATGCAGGACCCTGTACCTAAGGTACAGGGTTTGAGCCCAACTACACATACACACACACACACACACACACACACACATACACGAAATATCACTTTGGAGCTACACACAAGAAATATTGCTTTGGAGCTACTGCATAAAATAAATGGAAGTAGCACTAAATGGCTATCACTATCACTTTGGAGCTACACCCCTTTTTGATATAAATCCAATAGCATCGTACCTACAAACTGTAGCACATAAATTATTCCAGGCATTAAACAACTTAAATACATCCTTGGTCAAAGCATTACTCTTGTAATTATGTGCAAATGGCCTCTAGAAACAGTCATCAACAACTCAAGTGGTACCCAATGTCAGAGCCCATTCTAATGCCAAAATAACTGACTGTAAATGTTTTGAAACCTTGATGACAATTTGTAAATATCATTATAAACAATGCCTCAAATATTTCACCAAATTTCACACTGTTCTCACAACACCACCATGGGAACAGCCAGCAATTCCTCATACAGTAACCTCATGTATTGTTACTTGCTATGTTTTCTATTCTGTATATTTGAAATACAGAATTAAAAATGCAATGGGTACACTAACATTACTACAATCAAATCTGTAACAATCTGTGTAACATTTTGTGACTGGTTTGATTAAGGTATTGAGGGAAATTCCAGATACTTTACAGAATATAGTGGGATAAAGAAAGATTTAGGCCAATGGCAAAGTAAGCTATCTAGCTACTGCATAAAATAAATGGAGATAGCATTAAACGGCCATCACTATCACTTCACAGCTACTGCATAAAATAAACGGAGCCAGAAATATCACTTCAGACCTGCTGAATCAAATAAATGGAGCTAACACTAAACGGCCATCACTATCACTTCAGAGCTACTGGATAAAATAAACGGCCATCACTTACTGCATAAGAATAACATAATGAAAAATCACTGACTTACTCCAGAACTGGAGCCTTAGAAGTAAACAGTTATCCAAGGGGCTAACACTTAGGAGCCTTATCACCAAGAAGTGCTTTCCGTGCACTTTTGTGTTTAAATTAGTGTGCGACATGTGCACGAGTCCTCCTCCCCCTCGCCCTGTGGTTCCAGCGCCTATAGCTAAACTGCCCTATTCAGAACATTTCCATCATAAAGGTCTACTTCCACACACAACTGCATTTTAAATTTATTGTTTGAACATTTTTCCAGTAGGCAATGAAGCAAAATGCATGCACCAATAATGACAAAACTGCCCTATTCAGAACAGAACAAAAATGTGAGGCGTAAATTCACAAGTGATGGTGGCTAGAGACTTTAGGCAATATTCACATTAGGTTATCTTCCTATAGGGCATTACATAACAGATCAAGACTGCATTCCTTAGTATTGTGTTAAAATTTAAATTAACCTGAGGATTAATTACTTATTCATGTGTCCTGCAAGTATTTCCTAGATGGACTTAATATTTACTTTGTCTCTATGACAGTTTTTAGACTCTTGTTTCAAGAGACATGGACAATGTTGAAAGTAATCAGATGTAAAATCCCTGATTATGGGCCCTAAAAATACCTGTAGGACTTCCTTAAAATTTGCAGCAGTAAGATGACATTGGGTTAAAACAAAATTTCTGAGGAACAGAAAAAGTGTAAAACTGCAACAAATGCCATTAGTGATTGTAATCCTCAATGTTCTATGATGCCACAAAATCAGACAAAATAAAAGATAGCTAAATGGCTGAAAGTAGTGACTATTGCTCAGTCCAAGCCAAGTAGTTAACTCACATATCTGTCTGCTTGCAGTTGAATCACAGGCTTTGGTGTGGCAATCTACTTATATTCACTGTTTGTTGTAACTAACCACAAGCTAAAATTAATATACAAAGTGAGAGGCCGGAGCCTTTGTACATTGAATTTTTTGTCTGTCAGTTATATAAATGTATTACAAAAATTATGAAGTACTTAAAGATCATAATGGCTTAAATCGCTGAAGAGAGGAGTTAGAAATGCAAGAGATACAATAGAGCAATAAGTCTTAGTTCTTTTATTTTTTAAAAGTATTTCCTTTTTACTTTTATGTATTAGTTACATTCTTTGTTCATTTTAAGCTGACATAAGCACACGCGCGCGCACACACACAAACACACCTACCTTACTGACTCTTGAAATATCCCCGTACAGACTCCGCTTCCGAACCAGCACCAGCAGCTAAATCCCACTCCAGACTCTCCTAAGCGGCAGCAGCAGCAGGTAAATCCCACTCCAGACTCTCCTTCTGAACCAGCAGCTGATTACATTAAAACTGTCTGTTCCCGCTTGCAAAAGCCCAGAAATGCATGTGCCACGAGCTGATGTCATCGGCGCGAAAATTAAATACTTAAAGAAGTAACACAGTTGGCATCTGCAAAAGTGGGGGGGGCTCCCCTCCCCCCTCGCTCTACGGTTCCGGCGCCCATGACTCTTTCACACTAACATTTTGTTCCAAACATTCATTATCATCTTTATTTAACTTACTGACTTCACATTTTTGAGTCCATTTTGTTTCTCTTTTGACAAAAGATTGTACTATATATTCTTTACTTCACATATTCCTTCTTACATTATTACTTTATTTCCTTCCTTATTTTTTAAGTCTCTTATTATTTTTTTATTTTTTTCACTAATTTATTTAAATAAGGTGCTACTTCTTTTTACTTTTGCAAACAATATATTTGTTTATATAACAAATTATTAATTTTTTCTTGATTTATTTTATATATTTCTTTTTCTTTTTCATGAAAGGTTTTCTTATTCTTTATTAACTCTCTAAATATTTCTTGACTTAATATTTCATATTTTATTTTTTCTTTCTTTGTCTTATTTTCTAGGCATTCCAAGAAATATTTTTTATATTTTTCTTTAAAACTTTCCCCAACTTGTCCAATTTTCGCAAAATATTCTCATAACTATATGATATTTCGATAACTTGCTTATTTAGTTCATTTCATCTAGTTTTAATTCTTTTTCATTCAGTCTCTTAATTCCTTGACCTAGTCTTATGTATTCTTCCTTCTTGTGTACTTTTATCCATATAGCTACATGGTCTGAAAACCCTGTCTTTTTATTCCTTTTTGTAAAATTTTTAAACTATCTGATTCTAGAAAGTACTCAATTTCAGTCTTAATAAGTCCAATGTTTACTGTCCCGTATATATATCCTTTCATTTACTATTTTTCTTACAAGTTCTTAAATTACAGTTAAAATCTCCCACCAATATTATGTTCATATTCACACAAACATAATTAAAGTTTTTTATAACATTTCTTTATAACATATGCATAAATAGTAATAATCCTATAAACATGTGATTTCCATCTCAAGTCTAATAGTGTCATCATAAGTCAACTATAGTAATGTCTAGTATTTCAATATTTACTTGATATAATATACATATCCCTGAACATGCATCTTTTCCTAGGTTAAAAATAACTGGACCATAGCTTTTCTGTTTGTGACCTTTCTTTCTCAGTTAATAATCTTATATCCTCTAGTGTAATTATTTAAGCATCTATTAAAGCACACCATTCAAAGCTAGAATCTACAGCTTTTAAATTAAGTGAGTATGATATCTTTATCATTTACCTTTTTTTGTTTTCTTTTGTATTTTTTTAATTTTCTTTTTCTTTCTTTCACTCTTTTCCCTATAGAATTTTTCTTTCATCTCACTCCTTGCCAATTCACATATTCGTCTTCACTTGTATCAAATATAGCTTAGTCCCTTTCTTAATCCCCTTTTTTTGCATTTAGTATAATGTCATTATTTTTTCTTGTTCTTTCCCTGTACTTTTGTCCTGGACTAGGTTTTGTGCGACTTCTTTTTCTATAAATTGTACATCTTTTTCACACTCTAACCATGTATGTCCAGTATTCCCACATTTCTTACTGTTCAAATCACATTTTTTGCTTCATGTCCTGCTTTACCCCATATAAAACATTTCTGTTTATCACATTTGCTAATTAAATGATTATCTTTTCTGCAAAAATAACACATTTTACACTGTCCTCTATATTTCACAAAACCTCTATTACCATTTACATTAATTACACTAGTAATATGTATCACACTATCATTTTCCATTTTAATATTACCCCACATTTCCATTCCCCAGTCCATAAACCTCTTTCCTCATGGATCTTTGTTGTGTCCATAACATCTTTACACCGAGTCCCTAAATGTTCTTTCAAGTCTTTGGCCCCAATTTCAGATCTAAAGTGAACCATTATTCTTTTTTGTTTGTTTGTTTCTCTTTGGAAAAATTGTATCACACACTCTGACCATGGTTTACTGTTCTTTTTTGTCCATATTTTCCTAAAATGTCTTTCACGGACTGATCAGTTTCATAGAATACATCACAAAATGACTCTTTATTAATAAGAATGAAACACCTAATGGTGCGATCACAGAGTCACACATCAAACCTGTCCAATCCTTTTTCTTTTTTACTGCTTACTCTTACAATATACATCTTCTTTGTTTCTTTCACCTCCTCAACCCCTTTTTCTCCCTCCTTTACTGTTTGTGCATAGGATTTCTTTCCTGTTGTTACTTCTACAGCCTCATCTTCTTGGATTCTTTCCATTATTTTGCACCAGGATACTGCTACCTCACTCTACAGATCACTTTGATTAATAAGTTGTTTTAAATGTACATCTCGCAACCCTCCAGATTGGAGGGTTGTACTAATAAATTCCTACTGGACCTCCATGTTACCCTCAAACAATGTTTTCTGAAACAAGTCTTCCAAATCCATTCCATCTTCTACTATACTCTTGGGATCATTCCTCTGCTCAGTTTTGTCCTTCTCCTCCAGTATGAATGAATCCTGTACCTCCATTTCATTCGTTTTTTCCAATTCAGGCTGTACCATGTCCTTATTCAACTATTCCTCTACTGTTGCTTTTTGTTGTAGGCTAACAGTTGCTATTCTTCCTCCTATTTCTCTGGACTGCCTACACACCTGGAATGGAAACAGGAAGTAAGACATGCCACACTCAAATGCATCCTCCTTCATCAAAGAGTAGGCTTTTTTATTGATATATACATTACATATTATTTACATATTTTTATATTTACATTATTTACATCTATTTACAAATCTCCATACATTGTAAACTTCAATTTAAGCATTTCCCCCACCCTTATCCACAACCAAAACATTATTTTTCCAAACTCTTTGTCAAAGTCCATTTTCCATTGTATTAAATTTCAATTAGTCTCTTGTTCCTTATAGTCCATGAAGCATAAAATATTACTCTGTCCATTTTCTTCACTTCTTCCTGTTACATGCACCATAATAACCAAATGCTATTATGTCCATATTTATTTGTTCAGATTTTAACAAATTTTCACTCTATTATCTTTACATATTTCATTCCACACATTATTAACTCTTTCACATTTCAAAAACACATGCTCAGTAGTCTCAAACTCTCCACATTTATTACATATTATATCTGTTTTTTTATATGGCATATTTGCCTTAACTGGCAATTTTCTAATAGACAATCTCCATAAAAAATAATTACATTCTTTACTCTTTTTATATTTATTATATCTCATCATTATGGCTTTTTCTTATCTATTTCTAAATCTTTACATGGATCAATACAATAAAATGCTTTCATAATACTTAAGTACCATTCCTTTCTAATTTTCTCACATATATTCTTTTTTATTTTCCATAAGACAATTTAGTTTTGGCACTCTTTCATTTCTTCATAAACAATGTTTTTACTTATTTTTAACTTTCTTTCCTTCCCACAATTCTTTGTATTTATAATATAGTATCATGTCTATCAAGTTTTTATTTTTCTTTATAATTCCTTTTAATACCTTATATAAAATTAAAGATGATGTACGTACTATTGGGCTTATTAAATCCAAACCTATTTGATCTTCTTTCATGTACAGAATCCCTCTTTTGACTGGATTCAGTCTAGAGCCCCATATAAAAGATAATATAATCATCATTAATTCCTTTTCATACTTAATAGGAATTATACAGATGGCAGCAACATAGGCAATTTTTCCTATTACCATGGTGTTCAACAAGTGTGCTTTTTTGTATATGAAAATCTATATGATTTCCAAAAATTAGTCATATCCTTTACTACTTTGAGTACATTATCCCATTGTTGTTGTCTGTATTCATTCCTTCCAAATGTTATTCCTAACATATCTATATATTTTTCATTGAAAGCAACCCCTCCTATCATACCTTCAAAACCAAAGCCTTTACTTTTCTCCTTATTTATACTTAAACCAATATATATATATTTAAATTTATACTTCATTTTTTATTTACTTTTTCCATCCATACTTTAACAATTAATACAATATCATCCACATACTTCATTCATCATTTTGTATCCAGTAGTATTTGTCATTTTATTAATTTCCTTCAGGTTTATATTCATAACTAATGAGAAAATTACACTACTGGGAAGTCCTGCTTTATTCTACATTCTATTTTTATTTCTTGCCCAAGCCAGCAATTTTCATTTAGTTTCACATAGTTCCTTTCATAAACAGATTTTATTACCTGTAATATTATGCTTATATTTTATGCCTGCAAAATTCCCCATAATGATTTATATTGAATATTATCATAACCTTTACTTATATCCCCGATCATAACCTTTGCTTCTACATTTTTATTTATGATATCATCAATTATTCTTTTATTATCCATAATAACTCTTGACTTCCTTTTCCTTTTCTTCCAAATACATTTTGGTCATATATTCTAGCCATTTTTTTCTGTAACCTTTTTATTATTCTCATAAAAAATTATAATCTGTATTATTCAATGTTATAGGTCTCTAATTTTTTATCTCTTCTTTATTTCCTTTTTTAAATATAAATTTTATAACTCCTGTACATATTGCTTTCTCTTTAATTCCATTTTCTAACCATTCATTCACAACTTCCATAAAAATTATTTCTGCCACTCTTTCATTAATTTATACATACCATATTCAATTCTGTCCAGTCCTGTTGCATAATTCATGTTAATATATTTTAGAATTTCATTCAATTCTTTCATTTTTTTTGTTCTAAATACTCATTATCTTCCTTATTTAATTTTTCACCTTTATAAATTTGTTCTGTTTTCTTCTCTTTTAACAAATATTCTCAATACATAGTCTTTAATTATTTCATATATTCCTTCTTGCTGTCTTATTTTCTTACCTTATTTTTTAATTCTCTTATTATTTTTCCTTTTTTTATTAGTTACTCAGATGTGGGGCTACCTCTTCTTTCTTTCCTTGTAAACAATATGTTTGCTTATATAACAAGATGTTAATTTTAATTTAATTCATTTTACATATTTCTCTTTCTTTTTCATAAAAGGAATTTTTCTTCTCTAATAAGTCTCTAAATGTTTCTTGACTTAATATCTTATATCTTTTTTCTTTTCTTCCTTATACACTCTAAAAATACTTTTTTATATTTTTCTTTAAAATTAAGCCACCAAGCAGTCCTAGTCTCATAAGACTCCCCCAAAGTCGTATGAGTTTTCCATAATTCCACAAGTCCTTTTTTTCTCTTTTAAATCTAATTTGTTTTCATTACTTCTCTTTGTTCCTTTTCCTATTCATATATATTTTTCATGTTCCTGTACTGTAACCCATATTGTGACATGATCTGAAAATCCAGCATAATTAATTCCTTTTTTTATAACTTTAAAACTATCAGATATTAAAAAAATCATCAATTTCTGTCCTAATTTCATTCCTGTTATAGGTCCTGTGCTTACTGTCCCATACACTTAACTTTCCACTTCTCATAATTTCTTTAGCCATTTTAACATTGCAATTGCTCTTACTTTTCCTTAAATTACAAGTAAAATCACCCACCACTATAATGTCCACATTTACACAAACATATTCAAGAATATTTTTAAGCATCAGTTCTCTCTCTTTTTTGTTACATATGTATATAAAACTATAATTCTATAAACATGTTTTTTCCATCTCACGTCTATTATCTTAGTTCAGCCTAGTTCCACTATGGTTACATCTAATATTTTAATGCTTTCTTGGCATAATATACATATACCTGAGCATGTTTCTTTCCCCATGTTCCAAACTACCTCCTCTGTTAATAATCTGATATCTTCTAAAACAATAATATGTGCATCTACTGCAGCACACCATTGTAATATACCTATTCTCCTTTTAAGATTGTTCATACTGTTCACATTTAAAGCTAATATTTTCAGCTCTTAAGAACAGTTAGTATAATAAAACTTTTATCCCTTTCCAATTTTCCCTAAGAATTATGTTTTTGAATTTTCTTTTCCTTTCTTTAACTCTTTTCCCTATCAATTTTTTTTTATTTCTTACTGTGCACCAATCAGCTTCTTCCTCACTTGTCTCCTCTGTTTCTTTTCCTTGTTACTTTCTTTAACTTCGTGTACAACCTCTTTATTAGTCACATCCTTTTATACATTTTCTTGTATAACACATTCTATCCCTTTCTTCTGTATAACTTCATTTTCATTTTCTTGCACATTCATTTCACATTCTAGCCATGAATGACCAGTATTGCCACATTTTTTCTACTTTAAATCACATTTTTTGCATTTGCCCTGTTTTACCACATAAATAACATCTTTTTATTACATTCATTGATTAAATGATCATTTTTCCACAAAAATAACAAGTTTTTAGTTGAGCCCTGTATTTCACAAAACTCCTATTACCATGAACATCAATAATACTAGGTACGTGCATAACATTATCATTTTCCATTTTCATTATTACTCCACATTCCCATCCCCCAGTTCATAGTCCTCTTTCATCATATATTTTTGTTGTGTCCAATACTTCTTTACAAATAGTTAACAAATGTTCTTTCAGTTATTTTGCTTCAACTTCATTTCTAAATGGGATCATTCTTCTTTTTTATTATTTTTTTTGTTTGTCTGTAAAAACCAAAGATAGCTACAAAAAGGAGATTGCCACTGATTCTAAGGACAACCACAAAGCATTCCACAGCTATGTCAAGAATCTCAATGGCAACACCCAGATCTGCTCTGAGTTACAGCACAATGGCATGAAAATTACAGAACCAACTGATATTGCCAACATTCTGGCAGATTGGCTCAGTGCTAACTTTATCCCCCTCTCACCCCTTAAAGGGCCCAGAATGCAGAGTCCCTGTAATCACATCTGTGGAGGTAAAGGCTGCATGCTCTAAAACCAAAAACACAGCATCCATGGGACCGGGCAACATCCCAGGCTGCATTTTACATGAACTTCAGAATGAACTGGCTCCCCACCTAAGCACCATGTTCAATCATAGCCTCATATCAGGCTTTGTGCCCACTGAATGGTGCACAGCAACAGTTATCCCACTCCACAAATGGGGAGCCACCACTGATCCTGGGAACTATCACCCTATTAGCCTTACGAGCCTGGTCTGTAAGGCCATGGAATGTATCATCATGGAATTCATAAACAAAGACATTGTTAACCACCAAACTCTGGACCCCACCCAGTTCGGGTTTGTGAAAGGCAGATCATGCGTCCTGAACCTGGTCGACTTCTTTGAGGCAGTCGTAGACGAGGATAAGGTGGTTCACACAACCTATCGTGACCTCGCCAAGGCTTTCAACACCATCCCCCATTCTGGAATTATAGCTAAACTTACTAAACTAGGTATAAATCCCTATGTCACAAGATAAGTTGCTAACTGGCTCACTGACAGAACCCACTCTGTAAAAGTTGCAGACTCCAAATCTGACTTCAAACCAGTGACAAGTGCAGTACCGCAGGGTTCAGTCCTGGGACCTCTCCTGTTTGGTATCTACTTCTCTGAAGTACAGGCTAACACAGAAGGCCTCTGGTTAATGAAGTTCGCAGATGACTGCAAACTAGGAGCCATAGTCCCGTGTCCCCAAATGATGTGGACACCTTTTGGTAAAAACTCTGTACCCATGAACTACCACATAGGTGGCAATCTTCTTAATGCCGAATGTGTGAGAAGAGACCTTGGGACCCAGGTGGACAGTAGTCTCTCCTTTGATTGCCACAGTAGTCAGGAAATCCTTCTACGTGGCACACCTCATCACAAAAGGGTTCTTATCCAGGAAAAAAGAGGTCATCGTTCCCCTCTACTCAACACTCATTAGACCCATTATAGAGTGCAACGCCCCTTTTGGAATGTACCTCACAAGACATCTGCAGCAGCTGGAAAGGCCACAGAAACAGGATTACTGGCTTTAAACAGATGCCGTACACTGACCGTCTCAAAAAACTCCAGCTTTACTCTGTAGCATATCGCCTACTCCGAGGTGATCTATGCCTAACATATAAACCTAGTTTTCTACATATTTGTTAGCTGCACTTAGGCAGTGGAAGGTACTTTTTTTCTCTCATTTTAACATATAAAGCTATGTCAAACCCAGAGCTGCTGGACATGCTACACCTAAAGAAATCCCAATCCCTCCAAGCTACATGCTCTAGGGACCTAAACCTTGTCACCACAATAAACAAGACATGCTGGAGGGATAGATTCCTGTCCCAGAGACTTCCCATACTCTGGAACAAGCTACCCATCTATGTCAAGTAACATTCCTCATTAACACTCGTCAAGAAAAATCTTGATGAGTGGATGGGAAATAGGAAATACACCCCGGGGATCACTTCTGTGGCTCTGCTCGACAGGGGCACAGGAAATTAACTTTCTTGGGTTGCCGTAAGCCAGGGACCTTTGTTGGCTAGGCTTACTTAGGCCCTTGGGTTGATAGCCTAGTACCTACCTATGAACCTAAGACATATTCTGACCATGGATAACTATTTTTCTTTTGTTCATATACACCCAAAAGTTTTTCCATGGCCTGGCCAGTCTCAAATATCAATTTACAAAAAGTCTCTTTATTAATTAAAATGAATGCTTTTACCTCTTTTGTTTTGACAGCCAGAGGTGCTATGACTGAGTCTCAAACCTTATACCTGTCCAACTTATACCTGTCCAAACTTTCTTCTTTTTTACAGCTCACACATACTGTATACTTCTTTTTTGTTTCTTTTATTTATTCTTTCTTCTTTGTTCCTTCTCCCACAGTTTGTGCATAACTTTTTGTCTTTGGAACTTTTTCTGGCACAGTCTCTTCTCCTTTTTCTTCTTCTACTTTCTCCATGATGTCACTCCATGAAATTTATGCTCCACTTTCTGGTTCACTTTTGTTTACCATTTCTCCCAAATAATCATCCCGCAACCCCCTTGATTGGAGGATTGTAATTATGCATTTCTCAGAGGTAACTGTCTCTTCTTCTAACAATCTCTTCTGAAAGTTTTCCTCTGAATCCATCTCTGTTACATCTACAACCTCCTTTTCTTCCAATATCACTGTTTTTTTCTCCACCCACAGAATCAGAAAAAAAAACTTCTGGCAGTGATTCTATCATTTCAACTACATTTTCATCAAACTTCACTTCATTTTCAGCCAAAGCTGAATCAGCCATATTTTCTTTCTGTTCCTCCTGGCTGCCTCCACGCCTGGACAGGAAACAGGAAGTCAAGGTTTGTAACATACAAATCCTTACCCCAACTACCAAGAGTAGGTGAAGTTGCCAAATGCCCTGGCCAATCTTCTAGTAGTATAAATAAAAACCTTGGGTCGGGTATCCCCTGAAAAAAAGTCTGTTAGTATAGTAGGCCTAACCTGGTCAGCAAAAAAGGAAAATAAAAGAAAAATAAATAAACAAAACAAACATAATTACAGCATCAAAACAAATGCAAGAAGACAAAAATAATTAAAAAATGTGTGCAAAATTAAACTTGTGCAATGCTTCCTGCAAAGTTTATCAACACATGACAAAACATGACTTCCTTTAGAATAGCTCTCAGTTTTGTAAAATATGCTCATAGGATTAAACAAGCACAACCCTGATCTAAAAATTGCTCATTTCATGTCACATTCTTGTTAACTACTCTTCTTTTTTTTTGAATGTATATTTTAATGTTGTTATAGCAACTAATTATTTTATTTACTTGCTGTCAAAGTAAGCCATTTCCCTAAAATTTTCAGATACAACCAGGCTAACAAATCAGTGGTTGGGATGAAATGCAACATATATACCGACAAAGTAGTGTAGGTAGTCAACCAGCATGTTTTTAGGACATGGGAGAAAACCAGTAATACTCATAGACTGGATTGGAGGTCAACATTGAACACAAGACGCCAGAAATATGAAGATGTCTTACAAGTTCACCTCCCTTATGTCTGCTAGAGCATTGTTTTAACAAGCAGTCAATTTCATGTCCAGCTATGGATGCAAATATCTGCCTACAAGGTACCTGATCCATAAATTCTAAATAATAAGTGCATAATACTAAATATGAAAGATTGAAATGTATCTCAAACTTTTAATGCAGCCTAACTTTAACAGACAAAAGGAAAATGTTTCTTCTGAGGTGTAATGTTTTTAGATTTTTGAGCAACTGTAGCATTATTTCATTTCTATCATGCTTATTATTGTAAAATGGAAAACCGAGGTTACTACGATTGTGGTTCACACGGCAATGCTTACCAGCACTGCTGAGACTAATATCTTTTTCCCATACAGATGATAACTTACCACATGTTGGAACGTCTTCCTCAGCAGAGGAGGTCTGCTCATCTGTTGATGGTTTCTTTTTTCCTAAGCCCATGATTTTAGTGATCTTCTTTCCAGTGACTTTAGCCACTGCCCCTTTAGGTTCAGATTTCGAGTTTTTCTTTACTTTCACTGGGAAAGGAGGAAACACTGTTACTGAAATCAATGAAGTGTTTTCTGTTCTGAGTATCTCTTAAGAAGAAATATAAAACAATGAAAAGATAGTATTTTATAAATAAAATATAAAATAATCTACTTGAACTCCAGTAAAGCTCCAAATAAATAATTTCAGACTTGTTTACTTTAAACATTCCAAAGAATGTCGGGTCTGCTATCAAAATGAAACCGCAAGCATGTCTAGGAATACTGAAATCTGATCAGTTTCTGCTCCTCAGAAACTCTAATGTTGCAGAAAACTGTAGCAAGGCAAGCGTTTTAGGTATATTTACATTGCATTTAGGTCACATGTTATGTTATGCTACAACTTCAGATGTTGTATGTGTGTGTGTGTGTGTGTGTGTGTGTGTGTGTGTGTGTGTGTGTGTGTGTGTGTGTGTGTGTGTGCGCGCGCACGTGTGTGTGTGTGTGTGTGTGTGTGCGCGTGTGTGAGTGTATAATGCTGTTCAGAACATATTTGCAGCTGTACTACCTCAATTCATATTATGTCAGCAATGCAGCATGCAATTTATGTAATCCTTTCATTCGCTTACATCTGAACCAGCATAAATCTTCTGTACATCTCTTAACCGTTTAAAACTGCAAGTGCAATTCCTTTGCAGAATAGCCTATATACTACTGTGGCATACATACTTGTTCTATGCAATTCATTGTGGGGTAAATGAGTTGACGATACTCCAATAATATTATAACCATCACTGAAGACTGTTCCTGCTTACTGAAATGTTACAGAAATCCTATTGCAGACTGCATTATGCAGATACTATTCATCTGAAGATGAATTAAGTACAGTGTATTAGAATCACACATCATTAGAGCATCTTCTGACATGGCTCTTTCAAGACTTTACATATATAATGATTTCAAAAAAGAAGGATATTAGAGACCCACCTCCTGAGCCACAGGCCCTTATAACAAATATACATGTTTTGTTACTGTCTTTAAAATTCTGACTAAGTATTAAGTATCTTCTGAAAAACAGGCATCAAACATGTGGAAGAAAAAAAATAATGACAAATGCTAATCCTTTGAAAACATTACTGGAATATTTTAAATATATCTCATTCATCTGTGTCCCTAGATTATGCTAGTTGATATGGTTTTATTCTCAAATAACAAATCATAAATTTAAAAGCATACACGTAAAGACACAACTTAAAAAATGGAGACAGAACTGGGTTCTTCATATGAGAAGTAACAGTGACAGTCCCTGGATACATGGGCTTCTAAAACATCTCACTTAAAGCAGCTGTGATTATTTCAATTGGGTTTGGACTGGATAGCTAAATAAAGAGCACTGCTTCTACCAGTGTATTCATTTTTTTCTGTGATAGAATGGTATGACACTTGAGGAATAGCTAAAGCTGTACTTCTGTAACTGCTCCATTTCTGTAATTGTCATACAGATTGTATATAGGTTCATAGATTAGTACTAGGCTAACTGCCCTTGCGAGCCATTTCAACCCTAGCCAATTATCCCCTGTGAGATTCAAACCCTGTACCCTGTGTTTGTAAGGCAAACACCTTAACCATTAGGCCACCCTCCCCATCTATGATAATAATATATTATATCATTGTTAAGCACTTACTGTCACTAATAGTAAATGTTTTATTGTCTAATTCAGTTGCTATCTGCTTACTTTTACTTGTCAGTTCAACTGTTTATTGTCTGATTATTGTTTCTGCATGCTTGCATAGCCAGGCCATGCCTGAAAGGGTCAAAGGATCAATGTACTTACCTGGTTAACACATGTAAAATAAAATAAAGTAACATAACATAAAATAATGACAAAGATGTAAGACATAAGAAACCAAGTTTCAAGATGAGTAGGATGTTTAATGCAGTGCATGAAATGGGCCTGCTTGCTGCCGCTCTGAAAAGCCAACTAAGCCCTAAATGCTACATGTTTTAATCCACGAGAATATTTTCCTTCCATTAAATATGAATCCCACACATCATCATCAGCCCCCTTTTTCCTATTTTTTCTACATGGGGTCAGAGTATCGTGTTAACTGTTGCCAACTCTCTCGATTCACACTCATACCTTCTTCAACACTCATGCCTGACTGTCACAGATCTTCTTTCACACAATCCATCCACCTCTTTGCTAGATGTCCTCTCTTCCTCCAACCTTCTTTCTGTCTGTCCCAAATCTTCCTCACCAGATTGTCTTCTACTTTTCTGCACATGTCCAAACCACCGTAATCTGTTCTCTTTTATATTTTCTGCAATTGGAGCTACTGTGGCTTCTGCTCTTATGTCCTCATTTGTTCATCTGTTCCACAGTGTGCATCCTACCACCCTTCTCAGGCACGTCATTTCCATCACATGTAGCTTCTTCAAATATTCTGCCTTTACTGCCCAGGTTTCTGTACCATACAGTAGTACTGGTCACACCACTGTCTTGTACACCTTACTTTTCAGCTTCTTTGGCATTCTTCTGTCATAGTATACACCTGTCACTCTATGCCATTTGGCTGTAGCCCCTCTGATTCTAGCTTTGACCTCTTCATTCAGACCTCTCTTCTCCTCAACCACCCCTCCCAGATACCTGAAGCTGTTTACCTGTTCCACTATCTTCCCTTCTATCTCTATTCTCAGCTTCTTCTGATTTCCCAAATTTGCTGCCATTACCACCGTCTTAGCTGTGCTTATTTTTATCCCATGTGCCTTGAGTTTTGCATTCCATTCTCCTATACTTTGCTGAAGTTCTTGCTCAGAGTCTGCCTGTATGCCACGTCATCTGGATACAGCAACTTTGTTGATCTGTCTCCTCTGACCTGTTTACTAATGTAGTTCATCACCACTATGAACAGCAGTGGGCTCAGAGCTGAATCCTGGTGTACACCCACTCCCACTGGGAACCCCTCTATGAGGCCGAACACTGTTCATACTTGAGTCACTGGGTCCTTGTACATAGCCTGCACTAATTCTACCAATGTTTCTGGGACTTCAAACTACTGTAGTACTGCCCAGATCATCTTTCTTGGGACCTTGTCATATGCTTTCCCCAAGTCTAGGAATGCCATTTGGGCTTTCTCCTCATCTGTAACTTCTTCTCAAGTACCTGTCTTACTGCAAACATTAGGTCAATTGTACTACATCCTGCTCTGAATGCGAACTGCTCATCTCCCGTCTTACGTTCTACTACTGTGCGTATCCATTTATCAATCACCTTCTCCAGAACTTTCATGCAATGTGATAGGAGTTTGACGCCTCTGTACTGCCCATAGTTGTGGATCTCCCCTTTGTTATTGTACACTTGACACGAGTATGCATATTCTCCAGTCATCTGGGATACTCCTTTCTCTCCACACCACTCTGAGTACCCTCAGGATCTCATCCAACATCTTTATCACATCTGCTGTAACCTCATCTGAGCCTGCTGCTTTCCCTGACTACATTTTCCTTAGTGCTGTTCTTACGTCTTCTAGGATGGGCCCTTTTTCTTCATTCATCGTACTCCTTCCATCTGTCTTTGATGTCATGTGGACTGGTGAACAGGATGTTGCTGGCATCCCTTATGAAGGGTGTCTATCTTTATCTTTCTGTCTTTGTCTTGCAACTTGATATAGTTTCTTTGTGCCACTTAATGAGTCACTTTCCAGAAGTTGGTAGAGTGCCTCCAGTGCCCTATTCTTTGCTATTGCAACTTCTTTCTTAGCTTCTTTGTTAGCCAACCAGTAGTCCTCCCTAGCTTGGCCAGTCTTTTCTATCACTCACTTCTTCCTGCACTCCTCCTTTCTTTTGATGGCTTCCTGGACTGCATTCCACCACCAGCTTTCCTTATGTACCTTATTTCCATACCTGGCTCAGCCACATATCTTTTCTGTAGTCCTAACACATGCTGTTTTAGACGCTGCCATTCTTGCTCAACCCCACCTATTTCCTCCTCTTCTTGGGGTGCTACAGCCCTGAGTAATTCCTTGAACTGCCGCACCTTCTTTCCAGTCAACTTCCAGGTCTTCAGCCTGGTCTCTGTTGATCTTAAAGCCTTTTCTGACCACTGCTTGCAGATGATTGTGGCAACTAGTGGTTTATTTATTTATTTATTTTAATTTCCAGTTTGATAACCGGGGATGTCCACTGGGCCCGAAAGCCCATTTTCAGTGGAGGTCCGGGGAGAAAAGCTCCATATTACAAACACATTGCACACTTAAAGCTCCATATTACAAACACATTGCACACACACAATTTACAAACAAGTAAAAATAAAATTTTTATACAACTGTATTGTTAGCACAGAAACAAAATACACATAGATATGAAATGCAAATGAAGTAAATCAGAGGAGAAGTGTAGGAAAAAGGAGGTGCAAAGAAATAAAGGAGAAGAGATGCCAGGAGGAGGAAAAAAAAGAACAGTTAGACAAAGATTCATTTTATGTTTGTGGTGAAAGGTACATTTTACGGAAATGGTAAAATATACAGTTGAAGGCGTTATAGGCAGTGGGGAATTGAAGATATAAAAAGTATTTACATAGAGTTTATACAGGGGGAAAAAAGATAAAGAAGTAGAGGGTGGGGAGCTGAAGAAAGAGTTGGAAGAAGAGGGGCAGGAGGGAGAATATTGAAAAGGGGATGTAATAGGATCTAGGTAGGAAGTATACAATTACATTTCTAGTTTTGGGAGAGGTGAGAATGGAGTAGAGATTTGAATTGTTCAGGGCTTGTAGTGATTCTTAGCAGGGGAAGAAGCAAGTTCCATGTCTTTGCTATAGTGTAAGAAAGTAGTAGGTGGCCAGGGGGTCGTTTAGGTTTGTGCACTGAAAGAAGATTTTGGTGGGCTGATCTTAGGGGCCTGAGAGGAGTGTAGAAAGACAAGACATTAGATAGTGCAGGGCAAGCAGTGGGTTTAAAAATTAGTTTGTGGGCAGTTGTAAGTTGGAGGTAGTCAAAATGATTAGGGAGTTCAAGCCATTGAAGACTATTGAGGGAGATGCAATGGTGAGTAGAATGAGTAGAGTTAGTAGCGAATTTGGCAATTTTGTTGTAGCAACTTTCTAGTTTTGAGGAGATAGAAGCTGTTGTGGGCCAACTATTTCACTGGGGATAACTTTGCAATCATGGATTCTACTCCAGTGCCTTTTCCTTACTAGGAGGAAGTCTACCTGATTTGCATGTTGGCTACTCTTGTATGTGATCTTGTGACTGTCTCTCTTTCTGAACCATGTATTGGCTACTATCAAGCCATTTGCCAGATAGAAGTCTAGAATGGCTTTTCCTTCTTTATTCCTGTTGCCCCACCCATGTGGACCCAGGCAGTCCTCCTATCCTGTTCTGTCTGTCCCAATATGTGCATTTAAATCACCCATTATCAGCACCAATTTATGTTGTCCTGCTTTGTCTAGTAGGTCCTGAAACTGCTGTCTGAATGCACTCTTTTCCTCACTATCACAGGTTCACAGGTTAGTACTAGGCTAACTGCCCTTGCAAGCCATTGTAAGCCTAGCCAATCATCCCTTGTGAAACTCAAACCCTGCACCTTGTGATTGTAAGGCAAACACCTTAAGCATTAGGCCACCCTCACAACCCTGTTGTGCGGCATAGGTTGAGATTATGAATACTGCCCTGTCATTACACTGGAGTCTGATTGCCATGAGTCTGTCATTAATTCTGATGATATCACTCGCTGCCTTCTGAAGCCTCTCTCTCACCACAATTCCTACACCATTTCTAGCCTGTCCCCCTCCTGAGTAGTACAATTTGGATCCCAAGCCAAGTGGCTTTGCTACATTGCCCTTCCACTTGTCTCTTGAATACATAGGATGTCCAGTCTCCTCCGTATCATCATGTCATCCACTTCCTAGCTGCATCCTGTCACTGAAGCTAAACACGTATATTTAAATAAAGCTTGTATTGCTGCTTCTGTCTTTTGTTTGGCTGTTATATTATGTTCAGTTCCTCTCTGCACACCATGACATGTCTGCAAATCTCTTGACATTTCCTTTAGAATTTTGTATCCTTGGCTATTACATCACATCAGTCATCAAATTTAAGAATTTTACCCCAGAAAAAGCCCACATTGCAAAGGTGTAGATAGTCATTCTTGCTTTTCCTATGACGGGGGGTGATAAACCTCTTGAGTCTCTATGGAATAACAGCACTTTTGATTCCAAACACTTCTCTTGTGTAGTGTTCTCTATAGCTGGGACAGGAGCCAAGTTTGGGATGTCAGAAACTGACACCAATGGCTGCAAAGGGAGTGCATGGAAGGAAGCTACCTGAGCTATGAGGCAGAATTTTTAAGCAGTTTTACAGAACTATTTTTTTTGCCAGGTAAGCCCTGTAGACCCATAAACTGTAAGATGGATAGCAAACTGGCTGATAGATATAACCTCTATCTGACAACCAGATAGCAAAAAAGATGATTAATGGCATTCCTCAGGGCTCAGAACTGGGATTACGTCTGTGTGTCATCTACTTCTAGGTGCATCTCATCTACTATGTGTTTTATAAATATCTTCCTTATCTACTACATGAGTATGAAATTTTCATCTCTTCATTACTCTGCCTATGTTCCTACAATTCATAGCTTCATAAGTGTCTACTAGGCTCATGACCTCAAGAGCCTTTTTAAACCTAACCATGCATCCCAAATCTCTGAGAAGTTCTGGAACCTTGATAAGTGTAAGCAAGAGCTTGAGAGGTTCCTGAGAGATGAAACATTTAGACGCTACCTGTACCTATCAAAGACATAGGTACCTAACCAGAAAGAATGAATTTCCTGTTCCCTAACCAATTGTCCCAGTTACACTTGAATGGTTAGGGAGGAACTCTGCTTCACATTGACGGGGGCCTCTTTCAGAGAAAGAGTAGTCTCTGGGATACACACCTGTCTTTCCAGCATATCCCATTTATACCACAGCCAAAGTTTAAGTGTTTAGAATGGGTAATTCTAGTGCTGCTTGTTTTTTAATATGCCGGAGTCCAGTCAAAGTGGAGTTTTACAATGCCATGTATATCAGGCATAGACCTCCCCTCAAGAGCCTGTAGGAGACAAAATACAGGGACAGAGCCTTGAGGTGGTCTGCATAGGGCATATTACTTACACACTGTATTCTTTTAGTGAGGAACCTCTGTGAACATTCCAGTTGTTGGATATGCCTGGTTAGGTACATACAAAAGGGGGCATTGTACTCAATCATATGTCTGATGAATGCCGAATACAGTGAAACAATGAACCTCCTTGGACCTAAATGCCATACTTTTTTTTTTTTATAAGTTGCACAACAGAGGATGATTTCATCACTACTGTAGACACATGATGGTCAAAGGCTAGATTACTGACTATTTGTGTCCCCAAGTCCCTGACTACTGGGTCAACTCTTACTGGTATGTTGTCAATATGATAGTTACCAGGGGGGATGACTTCCCAAAGGATACTGTTATGCATTTCTTGGCATTTAGTTTTAGTCCATGGCTCTGGCACCAGTTGTTTGTCTGTGTCAGCCCTTCCTGTAAAATATTTGTGTTGGTGGGTAACTCAGTGACAGCTCCTAATTTACAATTATTTGCAAATTTAGTCAGCCAGAGGCTATTGATATTGGCACTGACTTCAGAGAAGTAAATGCCAAAAAAGGAGAAGTCCAAGAACAGATCCCTGAGGGACTCCACTTCTACTGGCTTCTTTGCAGAGGGGGAATCCCCATTTCTAACTTGCTGAGTCCTGTCTGTGAGCCAGCTGGATATCCACTGGGTTATATAATGGTTTCTCCGTAACCTCTTAAGTTTGTTAACAATGCCTGAGTGGGGTATTCTGTCAAATCCCTTGGCCAGATCAAGGTAGACAGTGTGAACCATTTTGAAATCATCCATTGTTTTGTTGACCTTTTCCAAGAAGCCTACCAGGTTGAGTAGGCATGACCTGCCCTTGATGAAACCAAATTGGGTTGGGTTGAGTCTCTGGAGGTTTCCTATTTCATTACTGATCATTTTCATGATAATTCTTTCTATGGCTTTACATATGAGACTGTGATACTTATGGGTCTGTAGATGGCCCAACTTGTGCAGAGAGATGACTATTGCTGTTCTTCATTCATAAGGCAGAAAGTCTATTTGGAGGCTACAGTTAAATAGCCATTCCAGAGGGCCTGACATGTCTTGTTTCATGCTATTTAGAATGTATATTGTCTGGTTCCATTGATTCAGTGGTCTTGGCCTTATAGAGAGCATTAAAGGCCTATTCCCTAGTGATATCTGGGGGAGTTATATTTGATGGTATTTCTTGAGGGAAGATTGAGGGGTAAAGAGGGGTAAAGTTGCAGCTGAATTTGTTGGTCAGTAGGTTTGCTATATCTTGTGGCTCAGCATAGGTGGTTCCATTAACAATAAGCTCTGCAAACAATTGTGTATTGCCTTTGAGGTTGCAAATATAGCTAAAGAATGTCTTGTGCTTGTCCTTGGCCTGAGAGGCCAAATCTACCTCAGATTTGGCTTTGATAGACTTTATTTGTCCTCTGAGTTCTTTGTTTAGTTTGATGAGAGTACTTTTATCCTGCTGGGTGTGGCACCTCCTAATTTTTGCCATGATTTTCTTCCTTTGTTTGGAAGGCTTGCTTTTTGAATTAGTTCTGTACTTCTTCCTGGTGGGTACAGCTGCCTGTTGAAGCTGTTAACATTCATGTATACTGTTTCTGTGAACAGATCTGCATAGGCAGCAGTCTTCTTAGAGTTTATGGGGGCTTAGATTTTGCCAGGTTATCACTTAATAGTAGAAAGTTAGCCTTAGAGTAGTTTGTGAATATTCCAGGGTTAGCTGGGGTTCCAAGTTTTATTTTTACTTCATGGAGACCATTTTGTGGTCTGACCTTACCAGAGAAGACATTACTCTAGGGGGTGTGTAGCAGTCTCCCATATTAGTGAGGACCAGATCCAGCATGGTTGCACCCCTGGTTAGTGTATTGACAATCTTTTCCAGAGATTTCTATGTGTCTATACATTTGGCCTCATATATGATTCCCAGTTGATAGTGAGGTAATTAAAGTCACCCATGAATATGGTACTGGGTTTGATGGTGAGTGTTTCTAATAAGTTTAAAAACATGCTATGGGTTTCCTGCTTTATAGAGGAGGACCTATAGCTTGTAAGGACGTGGTACTGGATTTTGCCTATGGTGATTTGTACATGGAAAAGTTAAGTGCATTGTCCTGTTTGTCTATCCTTGAGGATTTTGATGTAAATCAATACACCTCCACCTTTACCCCCTGTCTGTGTAGTAGCTGGTCTAAAAGTGTGGAAAGCATTATAAACTTACACTGTCAGTGTGCTCTTTGCAGATTTAAACCATGTCTCAGTGACCGCACAGACTTCAGCATTCTCTAGGGTAAATACAGCTTCTAGGGAGTGGAGCTTTTGTTCAAACTCATAGTATTGAGCAGTAACAACTTTAGACTTTCTTGGTTTTGATACGCTATGCCAGAAGCACTTTTAGTTTGGAATTGCCCAAAAAGAGGCATTATGGGGGAGGACAATGTTTTAGCAAACATTCAAAAGCCTAGAGAGGAGAGGTACAGACCATTCCTTGCAAAACAGCATGGTCTGTTGACCATCTCCTTCCATGCTGACAAATACTGGAATCCCTTAGAATGACAGCAGAAGCTAAGCCACTTACTAAAGTCAGTCATCATTTCTTCATACTGTGGCATCATCCTTGGAGAAGGTTAAATGCTGCTCAGTTCTAGGTTCATACCAGCCTGGGACACATATTCCAAGATCTATGTGATGTCTCTCTTCAGATAGTCTAAATTCAGGTCATTTACACTCGCACTCATGTGGACTATGACTGAGTCACATTGGTACTTGTGGTCCAATGACCTGAGTGCTTGTGTAATGTGGCAGATCCTGTACACTGATAAGTAACTGTACATGATTTTCTCCTTAGTCAGCCTGGTGACAGAGTCATCAGTGTGTCTGACAATGGAGTCACCAATGACCAGAATGCGGAATTGTGTGGTGGCTTGCCTTATGGGCTTAGAAGTAGAGGCTCCATGAGATGTAGCTCTATGTGTTACTGCGGGTGTTGTTTTGAAAGAGTGCATTCAGGGCTGCTGAGGGTGTTTGTTATGTGTACTTCATCTAGGAGGTCTTTGGGGTTTAGGAAGGTCACATTTAAGTGCCTCAGCATACATGGCTCTATGTGTCTGCTTTGAATTATGTGTGAATGGTGTAGCATGTGTACTACTGACAACCTGATTGACACTAGGAGTGTTTTTATGTGAGAGCTTTGCCTCCAGTGACATTGTGTAGTACATATTTCACATACCATATCAGTTTGCTTGAGAATTAACTGTTCGTCAGTAATCATGAAGCAAATTCTACATTGCGTCAGGATGCCAACATCCACCGAGCTGGTAACAGAGATAGTGGGAAAGTTCATATCTATGACAACATATCCTTTTTTATTTGAGTATGTAGCAGGAGTGAGAATATGAAGTACTGTCAGGAGTATCCAGTTTGCACCTTTGGGGAGATTGTTTGTCACTTCAAACTAGTTGTCCTGTCTGCAACTAGGTATTTGTGAAATTTCAATGGTTCTTTTAACAGGAAAAATGTCAGCTCAAGCTGTCTGCGTCTATATGGGGACTGCCAAATACTGAGGGGAAACTAACAAGAAGAGCCTGATGATTTATGGATGAAGTATTTAGGCAGATATTCTGAAGTTAGAAGGGAATCAAACAGTACTTACTGAAAAGAAACAATTAGCTTTTAAAGAATGATGAAAAGAGGGGATTCAACTGAATGGGTACTGCCTGACTACTGTTAAGTGTTGGTCTCACCACAGCTTCACTCTTCTGGGATACAATGCTCCTTTGCTTCTTCCCTCACCAGAAGCAAAACTGTATTAGCAATCCTGAGATCAAAAATAGGCCAAGGTCTGTTTGGTGATCCACAGTCTTGCCCCAGATGATATAAAGGTCTGTAGGGTCTATATTATATATTCGAAGTTTCAAAACTTTGAATCCCATACGTTCAACAACATATGATCGAAGTTTGAAACTTCGAATATATAATAAAACATCAAAAAAATAAAATAAAACTTACCTTAACGACCACATGACATTCAAACTTTGAAAAATTCGTTCATGTAATAGGAACCCAGGTCTGTAGGCTTTTTGTAGCCCTTTTCTGGCTGATGTCTTCAATAATAACCACAGCAATCAGGAAGGTCAAGTGCAGACATTCACTTCCCAACCAGAAACAGTCAGGAATCTATGTAGTCCGCTCCTTCTCTCACTAGGAGCAAAATATAAATAGAAAGTCCAAGCTGGCACCTATGAAGCAGTTAGGCTTTCCAGTGATCAACAGTCCACAGAAAATAATGCCCCTATACTCCTTCTTTCAGCAGGAGCAAAACAGAAGCACTAATCTCAACATGACTATTGAGAGGCAGAATGGGGGCTACTGGTGGTCTTGCACTAGATTTTGCAGATTTTAAAGGTAAGATGGAAAATGGGTTAATATCCTAAGAGCTGTAGCGTGCACTAAGAAGTTAGATATAAAAGAGGCAGTAACTAAAGCTTTAGCAATCTAAGTGGAGAGCCACTAATTTTAAAAGAGCAAAATAGATGTGAAGGGGACAGGCACTTTGTATTCTGGTTCTATGGAATACAGTAGGGTTGCCAATAAATGTAAATGGTTGAAGGGGAGTGAGTTCACAAAATGATACTTTTGTGCTTACTCACAATAGCCAATGAAAGAGGAGAGGGAAGGAGATATGTGGGCAAATGAAAATAATGGGCAGGCAACTAGAAAGACAGTTGAGTTTAAAAATACAACAGGATGAGGGTGGGAGAGTGGGGAAAAACTTCATTCTGTGTGACTCACAAGAGACATACATGTGGTCTCTTTCCTAGTTTATATGTGCAAATAAAAGCAGAATACAAGCAAAACACAGTGTAATGAAAATAGACCAAAATACACAAAATAGAAGAGAATAAAGCAATACAAAACACAAGAAACCAAAAACAAACTAACTTTCCCTAACAGCAAGTTGTGGCAGAGTATGGGTGAGTTTTCTGTCTACTATGGCATATAACATCACAAACTGAAAATTCCTCTTGTTTTAAGCTGGTAAGCCTTCTATGTACAAATACCTCTTAATAAGATGGAGATGGTCACACTGTCTAGTTGACTGGCTTGCTAGAAGTAATACAATTTATAACTAGGCATTGAAGGAATCAAACCCATGACTATGTCCAAGAGGTCCTTAGCAGATCAAATGCTTAAGCCTCTGAGGATATATTTCTCACTTTTAATGGTTTGTATTTAGTATTTGCTTTACACATCCAGAAATTATCTTTCTTAAAACGTCTATCTCAAAGGGTTAGTTGGTACCTTAATCACTATATTTTTAATACACAGTCTATCCATTCTTTATCATTAAGCAGATTATATAACATGCATTTAATGCAGTATATATTTTTGTAATTTTTTCCATACTATGAATTTTTTCAAGTACAGTTAAATTTCATTCTTCTGTGGTTTGTGTTCACATGACTAAACAGCATTATGTCATATAATTCTGTTCTTTCTCTTAATTTTCTTGTGTTCCACAATTTATACAGTTCCTACACATACACTTACAAAGTTGTCCCTTCAACTATAAGGCTATCTCATTTCTGCATTCTGTGCTATAGGAAGAGCATATGTACTCGCAGACTACTACTTTATCACTAGCTAGTTTTTACAGCAAAATGAAAATGCTAATATACAGCAACCAGAGCCTAACCAGGTTTTATTTATATTATTTCTCGTCCTGCTTTAATGCTTAACGGTTAAAATATATAAATGTTATTGATTAAACTAAAAGCTAATTCTAAAACTTTGTTGTCAGTAACTCTAAAGCTAGTGGTCCATTTACAGATAATGTTTGTATGTATTTTGTTCACATAATCTAATATTCTCTTACTAACAATGTGAATAAAGTGTGGTGAGTTTCAAATAATCTGTTTTCCATAGTTCATTTAGATTCAGACAATAAGTGCATTTTATTTATTCCAGAAAGATATATTCTTTCTTTTTTAAGACTGTAAATGTTGGGAAAAATCAGAATCATCTGTAGAATAAACTCCCTTGCCATGTCAAGCAGAGTACCTCAGTATCCCTTTTTAAGCACAACCTGAAGAACTGGATGGGAAACAGAAAACACACCCCTGGAATTCTGCCTGCGTCCCTGCTGGACAGGGGCTTTGGGTGTTGACTTGTCTAAACATGGGCTAAACTCTTGGCTAGGCTTATAAGAGCCTCAGGGCCAATAGCCTAGTAACTTCTTATGATCCTATGATCATATCACTTTATTCCAGAAAGATATATTCTTTATTTTCTAAGAATGTAAAATGTGAAAAAATCTAAATCATATCTCTTAGAAAAGCCTGAGTTCGCTGTGAGAAAGGGTTTATACTTGGTTTTAGTTGCTCCTTCTAGACTACTCTGTACTACAATATATGCTTCATAGTCTATCTCAGTTGTGAAAACTTAAAAAAAAAATTCACTTATATTAACGTTATGTAAGGCTAAAGCTGCTACTAAAGTACTGATAACTGTAGTCTACACAGAATCAGCACAGCACTCATCTTTCATAAACTCTGTGTAGCTTGACCCTTTGGTCTTCCTTAAAAATGGATATTCCATGGTACATTCAACAACATTACAAGGGTCCAAATAAAATTTTGCAAATAAAAGTAAAGGTCCAGAGGTTAATTAAGAATGGCCTTTACAGAAAACCTTTAGTGTACACTTGCTATCAAGGCAGCGAAGGTTACCAACGGCATCAAGCTGAACTTATGCATGCTCATACCATCTAGTACTTTCACACCAAACTGCAAAATAAAGCTAGTCATAATGTTTTCATTTAACATAGCATGCTCCACAACATGCAACATTATCTACTTAAATTGTGATGCTGTATGTTTTCAAAGTGTTATTACTATTTATAATTAAGGGTAAAAACAAAGTCAAGAAATCCATGTTTAAATGTACTACAAACATGCTGGAAGTGAAAATAAAAATACAGAAGAGTGCATATAATTACCACCCAAAAACAGATCTGGACATTGCAAAGAAAAGATTTCACAAGGCATGTATTCACTGCTAGCTAGGCAGATATCTAGCGGAGGATGGAAGAAAAAAAAACATTCAATTAGGATACTCTGAAGAGGATTGATTCTCAAAAGGAGGTTCAGGGCCTATGAACATGCTAGAACAACTACATGCTGCCCCCGCTGGCAATGCGGCATTCCATGTCCATAGTCGCACAACAGCTCCATCTGTTTTGATTACATTGATCACACTTAGACTACAGCCCTTGAAAAATAATGTATCATAGTAGGAAAAACAACTACATCAACTCAACTAACATGCAGAAATGTATTTATTTTTATTTATTTTATTTTACATTTGTTGACTGGGAGAGTCCGGCTGAATACATGTCCATTTTCAGCGGAGGCCCAGGGAGAAAAGCTCCACAGATTAAGAACAAACAACTATGAGATTTCTACATAGCAAGCAAGTATTCATAGGAAAACACATAATTTAACAAGACTCCATAGTTTTAAAGTTACAAAGTACAATATTCATTGGTAGTTGCAAGTTTTAACAAAATTCCATAGTTTAAGTTAAAGTAGTATTTAGAATGTACTGCTTTCCAGTAATAACTCTAATTGAGACAACTATAAGTAAAAGGGGGGTTGGAGTGCATGTTAGGGTTAGTTTTGTGAGATCTGGTTGGGTTTAAAGTTGGAATGTGTATAATTGCTGACTGTTGGTGTGGGTGTTCGCAGGTGAGGCACTATAAGGGGGAGTCACGATTCTTCTTGAAGGGATAGAAGTGAAAAGGAGCATTACAGTAGGTCAGAGGGTGTGTGTGATATGGGTCAACCTGGTGATTGACTTTCATTCATTCATCTTGCAGAAATTATACAGATAGCTCCTCTAGCCAGAGCTGGATCATAGTATGATGGGGCCCTAGGAAGGACAATGAACCCCCCCCCCAAGAGTACCTCACATACCCTTACCTCACCCTGCACCATACCCCCACCCCACCATACCGATATCCCACTATTTGGCTGTCTCCCTGCAATTACCGAAAAAGGCTGTTCAAACCAGTCTTAACCTTTACACTCACCACAAAGATTCTGTTTTTACAATGACTACACATTACCAGACATTGATAAAAGCCCTCTAAAATGCTGTTATTTTTAACTAGATATGTGTTTGTGTGTGTGTGTGTGTGTGTGTGTGTGTGTGTGTGTGTGTGTGTGTGTGTGTGTGTGTGTGCATGTTTGCATCTATACATGTATATGTAGATATGAATATACACACACACATACACACATATATGTATATTGATAGGGAGATATACATACATACACACACAAACACACACACACACATTTAGTTAAAAATAGCATTTTAGAGGGCTTTTATCACTGTCTGGTAATGTTTAGTGTGGTAGTGTGTGTGTGTGTGTGTGTGTGTGTGTGTGTGTGTGTGTGTGTGTGTGTGTGTGTGTGTGTGTGTGTGTGTGTTTGCATCTGTATATGTATATATGCATCTATATATCTATATATATATATATATATATATATATATATATATCTATATATATATATATATATATATATATATATATATATATAGATAGATAGATATTGCTAGGCAGATACACACACACACACACACACACACACACACACACACACACACACTCACATATACATACATATGTGTATGTGTGTGAGATGGAGAGTGAACCAGTCCACTGCAACACCAATTTTAACTTTCAGCATTACTTTCTGTCTTCAGCAGTCATCATCCATAGCTTTTAAAAAATCAGGGACAGATTCAGAAATAATTTTGGACAAACAGCAACACTTTTAAAATATTGATACTATTAACTCGACATCCTGACAGAAGAAAAAGTGAATTAATATACATTTTCTTAAGTCAAATAAGTCTAAACTCTATTTGTTGTCTTTATACATTAAGTGTAACTCACCACCTTTCCTCCAAAAGTCATTAGTTTTAGGCAATATTTTGAGGGACACCCTCTATTCGCCTCTTTTTTTTTTTTTTTTTTATAAAAAGAAAGACAGGAAACACTAGAATGAATTGGACTGTTGTTTGGACAGTCACATTGCACACTAATTTATTAAGTGGACTTCATTTAATCTATCACCTTTTTCTTAAAAGTCATCAGGAGGAGGTATTAAGAGGGAAAATCTTTATCCCCTTTGCTAAATACATAAGTTCATTTATTTTCATTAAAAAAAAAGCAGGAAACATTAAAATGAACTGGACTGTGACTTGGACAATCATAGTCACAAGAGCATACTAGAGTAGTGCCAGTGCACACTGGCCTATTACCTAGCCTGCCAACTCCATCAGTTCTGTTCAGACAGCCAGGGAGTCCTCTGGACACTGTGGAGGACACTGGACAACCAAGCTCACTCAGTCGTTCAGCACAGCATTACTAATTTTTACTAGTTATTTGGGTTCAATGTCTCGCTGGTGATGTTACTTGTAGTGGTAACTTTCTTTCTTTTTCCAGGGCATTGAAAGTGCTGCACCTGCCATCAAACAGACTGAATAATTTTCAGGTTAGTTGAGGGTGACACGTAGAACAGACAAAAGAAGTGAGATCATAGATTAGTCTATAGCACTCTGTAGATGATTATGGGGCAAGAAGAAAGGTGGGAAAGGGGACATACAATTTTAAATTTTTAAGCATAAACAAAATTTTAATAAAGTGTCAATGTCTAAAATTAAAAAAAAAAATAGAACAACCCCACTCTCCTAACCATGAATAGAAGACGTCAGTCACTGTCAAAACAAATAATCCATGAAAAAACTCAGTTGGCACACTGGTCTCAATAAAGGCCGATTTCCACAGTAAAAAAGTCCAAATAAAATATTACTTATTAACAGCAAATTGGTATCCACAGACTGATACCAGGTTGCTGTTAATAAATAATATTTTACTTGGACTTTTTTGCTGTGGAAATTAGCCTTTATTGAGACCAGTGTGCCAAGTGAGTGTTTTTCGTGTGTTTTTCATGGATTATTAGTTGTGAGATTTTACATTCTGTTTTTTCCACCTATTTGTGGTTCACTGTCAAAACAAATCAACATGAGTGTGATGTGAGTTGCTTACTTAGCCAAGAAGATAATTCATCTGACTGAAACAAGTGTACAGGTCAGAATCTTTGCATCAGATCCAGAATCTGATGAAGAAAATTAAAGAAAATGTGTATTTTATTTTACATTTTTTGCCTCCCTCCTCTACACTCATCAAATGGCTCTAGATCTGGCTTTACCTTGAGCTCTTGTACAGTTACTTAAATTACACTTGAATACTCAGTGGTCCAAGAAGTTCTCTGTCACAGGCAGCCCACTCAACAAACAATACTCACACACATGGTGCAAAACACAAGAGTTATCAATAAAATAAAACATATGCAGTTTACATCAATTGCAAATAAATATGACATCTGGCTAAACTGAGAATTTGGTTTTGTGAGTATCTGAATGAATTATGTACAGAATAAATTCACAAAACATCAGTCTTTCAGGCAAACAGTTACACACTGAAAATAATCTCCTCTTTTAGTGATACTTTAATTGATACCTGTGATGCTTTTCTATGATGTAGTATTGGGATATTGTAATAACGGATGCATGGCATATGATTAAACAATTAAAACATCGAACCTCACTTCAGCAAGATAAGAGCATCAAACATGTGAAACACAGAAAGCCAACATCAGCTAATCTCACCACATCGAATTGCAATAGCTGGCCAACAGCTGTTCATAAGTTGGAAAGAATATACATACTTACTCACATCATGTTATACATAAAAAAGTAACAAGTAAGATGCTGACATTGCCGCTGTTGGCCAGCTATTGCTATTCAATGTGATGAGATTCATTGATGTTGGCTTTCCATGATTGAGACGTTCAATGCCCTCATCTTGCTGAAGTGAGGTTCGATGTTTTAATTGTTTGATCATATGACATGAATCTGAAATAACATAACTGCACGTCGCCTCTACAGTCTCTAGGTGAACAACAACTTGATATAAGCTTCATTGGATATACAGTAACTGATTCAATGCATCCCTCCATGCGTTTCAAATAATAAACAGCCACCACCTGACAATTTTTCTCTTTGTATTTAAATGTATGTTAAAATGAGATGTACTTCAAGAAGCACTGCACTTTGAGCAATTTTTTATGAACTATTCATTATGGAGTTATTCTGTGAGATCGCCTTCTAGATAGTATTCTAAAACTCCTTCCACTGAAGTGTTTCACAAAGTAGCATTAAATAATGGCTGTAATGGAAATTTAGAATACAAAGATATTTGAGCAGTTCAGGGGCAGAAGTAGTAGATTCAAATAGTCTTTTCAGTTGTGCAATTTACACTGGAAGACATGGATCTGATACATGATGCTTTACAACTAGGCAACATATCTAGCTACAGTGCTACACCTGTTTATATATTTTACAGTTAAAGATGTTTATGTTGCTTAGTTTGCAAGCTGGTCAGTTATCCATTTGTCCCCATGGCACATAAAGGATGAAAGCCTTGCCTGTGACCCAGAAGACCCATGTTTGGGAAAACAGGAAGGAGTGGCTGCTGTTAACATGCTCATCCTGGGGAAGAAAGAGAAGCAACTCTAGCTTACTACTTAGTTAATATCCAGGGAGAACACAGAAGTTTTCAGTTGTGAAGCATTAGTCTGCTGAGCACATGGTACCATGCAATGCTAGGCACTTAGCAAGACCAGGGAACAACAAGTTTATGAAGGCATGCAAGCTTCACTGAGGTCTAGCAGCTATACCAGAGTTCAATGGCACTGCCAAAGGAGACAAGAGCTCCAGGGGCAGGATATGAGGTCTGCCTGACCAAATGGCTAGCCAAACTCCTACAACAAGCCTCACGCCTTTCAGAAATTGAGGAATGAATGTGCCATGTGGCACTTATCACAGAGAGGGAATGGGTCAGATCTCCATTTTGAGCAGGGAAGCTGATGAGCTCACCAGCAAGAACAAATGGGTCGCAGGACTCTCTGTCAGCCAGGGGCTCAGTGTGATCTAGGACAGAGGGAGGTTTGGCAAGCTCACCTTATAGGCACAGTATTTGTCCTTCTGGGAGAAAATTGGTCCACCGGGTGAAATTAGGAGAGGCATTGAGTCAGTTAAGTATCTTTAGCTGGAGAATGACTCAAAGGTTTTACCAATTATATAGACATAATTTAGTACTTAACTATGATTATAAGATACATATGACAGCTTTAGGTAATAGGATGCTCATGATCGTGCTAAGTACATTACCCAGGCAGTACCTGCAAATGATCAGTTGTCATATTAAACAACTAGAAATAAATACAAAAATTAAACCTGGACCAGTATGAATTTATAACAGGGAAAAAGATGCTTGCTAACTTCATGAAAATCTTATTTTTAATGGATTAGAGATGCAGAAATAATCTGGGTCCCTTTTAATTGTGACTATTAATGATACAGAAAAGGTTTCTGATCATGTTGGATGGAGCTTTTCATTTTAAGCCTTAAGGAGTCCTAATGTCCTTTATTACTTCAATAGACTCTAAAATGATGCTAAAAATGCATACAAGGATACAGAGGTTAGAATAAAATTGTTGATATGGATAGCTGATGCTTTATTTTTTTAATGGAATCAAGGTAGAAATGCTACAATGTTCAATACGTTTTATTCTTGAACAGAGTAAGCTGGGATTTTATGAGTGGGGCAAAGAAAGCGTTTGCATTTCATGATACAATAATAAAGTTAATTAGAAATACATATGAAGGATCAAAGAAAAAATCAAAGTGGTAGGGTTCCTCTCTAATAAGTTGCATCTGAACAAAGGAACCAGGTAGAGGTGTCCTCTTCCCCTTTTGTTTTTTGCATTACATTTAGAACTGTTGGCAAAGAAAATAAGAGACTCAGACATTCATGGATATAATTGATATGGTGTTCAAGAAAAGATGGCTTTATTTAAATACCCATATTTATGGGTAATTGATAAAATGAATTATTTAGAAGTATGGATTAAAACAGATTGTATTACAGCAGCTAAGGATATGTGGGAAGAGACTAAACAAAAGATAATACAAAAACTGAGAAACTGGAAGTTCTTGCTTAGGAATATGGATAGCAAGATATGAGCAGTAAAAATGAGTCCCTTTAGTTTTATATAAAGGGCAGGCATATTTTATCAAACAGAGTACAAATTGTGGATAACACTTAATAAACAGTTGAAGTATTTTACTTGGGAGGGGGCAAGAGCAAGGGTCAAGAGGGAGAAGCTGATCCTCCCAATAGGAAAAGGAGATTTAGGATTACCTGATTTGAAGGGATATTTTAGAGCTACACAGTTAAGGCTCACATACATAACACAAGCAGAAAACTACAATTCAAAGTGGAAAAGGATGATGATGAAGCAGGGGGTTAATTCAAGAAGTAAGGAAAGAATGGGATTTGGGGCACAGACCCTCCAGGAGAATAACAACAGTCATGCAGAAGATTATACTCATAAAGTAGCAGAAAGTATACTAAGAACTAAGCCAACACAGGAATGGAAAATGAGGTTCTGCCAATAGTGATGACTGCAATCAGTGGTACAGAGAATACGTAAAAGGGGGGTATGCAACAAATAATTAGAGGGAAAGGTAACAGAATGGGAAGAGGCCAAGAAGACATTTGGATTGCAGGCTAGTGATTGCCTTCCCCATCAGGAACTGATATCAACAACATAGACAATGAGAAGGGGATAAGGAATCCTAAATGAAAAGTTTTTAACTGAATCCATAAAGAAGCTGCTCTTAAAAAAGGGATAATTCATAGGGTATATAAAATATTGCATGATCACTATAAGAATAAATCAGAAGAGGTCAGAAAAGATTATGGAGATAGAGAAGATACGCAATTGACAAAGAAAAAAATGGGAGGATATATGTATGTTTCCCAAATATGCAACAAAATCTAAAAGACTTAGGATTTTTACCTGGAAATGTTTGTGTAGATACTTTCATACTCCAAGCAGACTCAAAAGAAATTTTCCTCAGGTAGGTGGCAAATGTAACAGGGAAGAAACAGGTACCTGATAGCATATGTTCTCAGAGTATAATGAGGCGGCAGACTTTAAAAATTCCCCGCAGAGTATTCTGTCAGGAATACTGCATGAGCAAATGAGTGCAACTTAGGAAATCATTTTTTGAGCTGGGATACAGGACCTGAATTGTCTAGACATAGTAAGGCCTTGTTAAGTTTAACTCCTGTGGCTGCCAAAAAAGCAATTACTAAAAAATGCAAATTAAAATCTGAACAAACTATACTTTAAATGGTAAATATTGTAAGAAAGATAAAAGAAGCTTTCAAAAAGGCAAAGCGTAACTTGCACAGAAAAAAGTGCAAACTGTGGGAACAATACATGCAGAACAATTGTTTTGTAATATGAATGAGGTATAACAGAATGCAAGAACTAAACAAATTCTGCAATGTTGCTTTGATTATATAATGTATAACAACATATGTGATGTATATTGTTTGTAAATGTGAACTTGTTAATTTGGTTTGATTGCTTTCATATGAATGTAAGTAAGTTTATATCAGGAGTGATAATTCAATAAAGGTGTTTACTCTCGGTCTAGAATCAACAATATTAAGACCCAGGAATAATGAACCCAGACGATATCAGTTCTGGAAACCTGTGGAAGAGTTGAATATATTATTTATGATATTGACTGATTGGGGGTGGGTCTATCAGACTACTTGATGAATAAGTGTAAGACAAAAGTACTACAGTAACTTAGGAGCCCTTGTAAAGAAAGAATACATCATCTCTATTCTTCTTTTTTTGGGAACAAAGGAATTGAAGATCTGCTGTTTTTCCAGGAGTTGAAATTACTACTGGAAGTGCATCAAGTTGTAATCTGGCTGTTTCAATTTTCTGTATATATTTACACACACACACACACACACACACACACACACACACACACACACACACACACACACACACACACACGCATATGTAAGTATATGTATATATACAGTGGATATAAAAAGTTTACACACCCCTGTTAAAATGCCAGGTTTTTGTCATATAAAAAAATGAGACCACAATAAACCATTTCAACACTTTTCCCAACTTTAATATGACCTATAACCTGTACAATTCAATTAAAACACAAACAAATCTGCTATGAGGAAAAATATAACAAATAAAAAACGTACAATACACTGGTTACATAAGTGTGCACAGCCTTAAGCTACTACTTTGTTGTATGTGCACACCTTTAAACTAATACTTTGTTGAAGCACCTTTTGATTTAATTATAGCATTCAGTCTTCTTGGGTACACACCTGCCATCAGTTAAAGAGACTCTGATTAACCCCAAATAATGTTCAGCTGTCCTAGTAGGATTTTCCTCACATTTACTCAGTTGCCTGCTGCAGCAAAAGCCATGGTTCACAGAGAGCTTACAAAGCATCAGAGGAAATCTATTTGCTGAAAGGTATCAGTCAGGAGAAGGGTACAACAAAATTTCCACAGCATTGGATATACCATGAAATACAGTGAAGGCAGTCATCAAAAAGTGGAGAAAATATGGGACAACAGTGAAGTTGCAAAGATCTGGACGTCCATCCAAAATTGATGAAAAGACAAGATGAAAACTGGTCAGGGATGCTCCCAAGAGACCTACAGCAACACTGAAGGAGCTGCAGGAATTTCTGGCAAGGACTGGTTGTGTACTACATGTGACAACAATCTCCCATATTCTTCATATGTCTGGACTATGGGGTAGAGTTGTAAGACGGAAGCCTTTTCTAAGAAGAAAAACATCCAAGCCTGGCTAAAATTTGCAAAACAATACATCAGGTCTCTGAAAATCATGTGGGAAAATGTGTTATGGTCTGATGAGACTAAGGTTGAAATTTTTGGCCACAATTCCAAAAGGTACGTTTGGCACAAAAACAACACTTTGCATCACCAAAAGAACACCATCCCCATGGTGAAGCATGGTGGGACAGTATCATGCTTTGGGATTGCTTTTCTTCAGCTGGAACTGTGGCTTTAGTCAAGGTGGAGGGAATTATGAACAGTTACAAATACCAGTCACTTTTTGCCCAAAACATTCAGGCATCTGCTAGAAATCTAAAGATGAAGAGGAATTTCACCTTTCAACATGACAAAGACCCCAAGCATACATCCACAGCAACAAAAGAATGGCTTCACCAGAAGAAAATTAAAGTTTTGGAATGGCTCAGCCAGAGCCCAGACCTAAATCTGATAGAAAATCTCTGTGAGTGACCTGAAGAGGGCTATGCACAAAAGCTGCCCTCGCAATCTGACAGATTTGGATTGCTTTTCCAAGGAAGAGTGGGCAAATATTGCCAAGTCAAGATGTGCCATGTTGATAGACTGCTACCCAAGAAGACTGTATGCTGTAATTAAATTAAAAGATGCTTCAAAAAAGTATTCGTTTAAGGTTATGCACACAAAAAAGTATTAGTTTAAAGGTGTGCACACTTAGCAACTAGTGTATTGTACTTTTTTTATTTTTTATCTTTTTTGCCCCTGACAGATTTGTTTGTTTTTCAATTAAATTGTACACATTATAAGTCACATTAAAGATGGGAAAAGTTTTCAAATGATTTATTGTGGTCTTATTTTTTTTATATCACAAAAACCTGGCATTTTAACAGGGATGTGTAAATATTTTATAATCACTGTGTGTGTGTGTGTGTGTGTGTGTGTGTGTGTATATATATATATATATATATATATATATATACACATTTAGGTTTACTATTACTTTCACGAAGTACAGGGTATCAAGCGACACATGCTCGAATCACTGTTTTCAAAATGGCAGTTAATGTACCAAAAATGATCAATTTCTAATGATCGAGTGATGTGTTAAACTTGATCATTCCTGATTTGATGTGCTAGGAGATCACGATTCAGTGGTGAACAGGGAATTAGTCCATTTCCTCACTGTATTGCGATTTTGGAGTTGGTATATTTAATGTGCAGGGGGTGTGGGTGGCACAGCCCCTCACATGGGGGGGTGCCCTACAAAATAGTAGCATTAACGTACCATTGACTGTAGAGTGTAATGGTACGTTAATGTGCATAGCATGGGTGATTGACATCACCTCCTGCTATGTCGAATACATCGAACCATGGTTGTCAATGTATTCATTTTCACCTTGGTTTACTTTTCGGCATTCCGGATTTAGCATTTCGAGTCGACATTCTAAACGGTCAACTGAAGCAAATTCGGAATACCAACAGTAAACCATACAAACACACACACATATATATATATATGCTCTCCTTTTGTCTGGATTACAATGAGCACCCACGCCACCCATCTTTACAATTGTTTGAAAGTATATGTAAGCTGGATTTACGGAACTTTGAACATAGGAAGTTCCAAAACATAACATATAATATGTCTAAAGATTAATTTGAATGCTTACAGAAATTGAAATTTAATGATGGGGTGAGAATTATGAAACCAGATAAAAGGGGAGGTGTGGTGATTATGGATGTTAAATTGTATAATAATAAAATGAAAAGGATATTAGAGGGGAAAGTGTATAAAAATGTCTCATTAAATGGAGCCTATAGAAGAATTAGAAGTGAACTCAATGATTTATTTAATGACGGAAGCATTACCATTGATGAATTCAATTACATGAATGTTGCCCATCCTAAGACACCCACTATCTTTGCTCTACCCAAGATCCACAAAAATCTCTATGACCCCCCAATGAGACCTATAGTGGATAGTAGGAGATCTATAACACAGCCCATTGCTAAATATTTAGACTTGCAATTGAAGGAGGTATTGCAAGGTGAGGTCCACTTATGTAGGGACTCATGGGACTTCTTGAAAAAGAATAAACAGTCTGGACTACTCCAATGCAGGTGTTTTTATGACCATTGACGTCAAAGATTTATACACAGCTATACCATATAAGTTAGGCGTCGAGTGAGTTTTCTGATTATTTTGTGGAAAAACGAATAGCCCAAAATAAAGTTAATGTTTATGAACAACTAATGGAGGCTGTGTTATACAACAATTTTACTTTATTCAGTAATGAGTTTTATTTACAATTGATAGGTGTGTTGATAGGTTCAGCATGTGGGGGTTTACACGCAAATGTGGTAATGCTGCAATGGGAAAAGAAATTCTTACTAAATTCACCTTACTTCTCATTTTGCAAATGTTATATGCAGTTTTTGGATGATATTTTTATTTTTTGGACAGGGCCTACTGAAATGATTTATGAATTTTTAGATTATGTGAACAGCTCAACAAGCTTTTTGAAGTTTACCCATACCATTTGCTGTGATGAAATTTCATATTTGGATATTAAATTGATGAAAGATAGAGAACAGACAGTATTTAAGTCAGAAATTTTCAGGAAATCCATGTTCTCAAACAGCTATTTACACTATGAGAGCTCCCACCCTTACAAACAAAAAAGAGCTGTAGTCAAAGGGCAGTTTGTAAGGGTATGGTCACATATTTTAACAGCTTTTTGGATGAATGTGACAGGTTAAAGGACATGTTTATTTGTAGGGTTTACCCATCCAATCTTGTGAATGAGGTTATGTTAGAAGTAATTAACAAACGTGAAAGGGGATATTTTTGCCTATTTTAAATAAAAAGGGGTCTGTAATGATGACATTGTCACGAATAGTAACATTGAAAATACACAATACCTCACCTCACACAAAGATGGCAGTTCCAACAACCTGTATTGTGTTGAGTCTAAGACACAAAACAATTTCAGCACTGCATTTGTGACCACATTTAATAGTTCCAGTAGGAATATAGCTAATATTCTCTCTAAGAACTGGTTGGTAATAGTGAACAATAAGGACATTAGGGAATTTACTGGGGAGGAACCCAGCAATGTATATACAAAAAGATGAATGCCTGAAGATCATTTTGGAAACTAGAACTAAGGGATTTACAAGTGGTAGTTTGATTAAGTGTGGCAGCTGTAATTACTGTCCATACATTAAAGAAGGATCCAATTTTAACATAAATAATATAAATGTGAAGTTAAATCAGAAGTGTTCATGTAATACTGAGAAAGTAGTGTATTGTGCCCTTTGCTTAAAGTGTCCTTGTTTTATAATGGCAAGACAGTGAGGAAGTTCAGGAACCACATATACGAATATCTTAGGGATATAAGGAATAAAAATATAAAAATCCATTGGCAAAACGTTGCCTTGAATACATTGACCATAATTTAAATTTATTATCATTGAGGCTCTTATTCCTGACATAAGAGGTGGTCCATGGGCACTTATTTTGGAAAAACATGAGGCTTTATGGCAATTTAGAACTATTGCCACACAGTGGCCAGGGCTTAATGATGCATTCTCATTGTCTTGTTTTCTAAAGTTGAAAGCATTAGAAAGATGAATTATTGCATTAAATGTTTTTATATGAATTTTATGTGTTACACTCTGCAGCTTTTAATAATGTTCATTTATTTAAAATATTTAAAAAAATGCATTATCCCTGTTCATATGGTATATATTATACCATCTTTTAAAATCTATTCTACATTATTTTAATTATATTTTGAATAAATTTATATTAAATTATTATATTTATAGCTGCATTTCAGATTTTTAAGTTTTGTAATGAATTACGTATGCTGGTGGGCGTGTTATATTAACTAGGGGGCGTAGCACTGGTGACATAGTCGATTAGTTTTATATTTAAGAAGGTCATTGTTTATTATTTGTTATCTGAAGAAGTCTCTGAATTAGCAGAGACAAAAGCACTTATTTGATTGTGGATCATTGGAATGAACAGCTTTATCTGTGTATCAGTAATTCGACTGTGGATTTATTGTGAGAAACGCACAGCTTTTGAACAGTATAATATTGTGGTTTCTTGCTCTGCTGTGCCTTTTGTTTCTTATTTTTGTGACTTTTGGTTTGTTTAGTCTAATATATTGTTCAGTTTGTCAACCATGCTGTCCTTTTGTCTGGATTACAATGATCATCTCAGTTTACGCCAAACTAAGATTAGATTTGCTTTCACTGAATTTGACTCCTTTCTTCTTTTCAAATACCAAGGTAATGTGTTTTATTTACTTAACTTGTCATTTAATATCTGAAACAACTTTTTTTAGTGGGTCATCTTGGAACATTGCTGCATCTGGGCTGTTACTAGTTGTGTGCTGTGTCCCTCAATGTTATTGTACTGCAGACTCCTTTTTGCTGTAGTAGTTGCTCTAGCGGCGGTATTGTTCTCATATGGTCTATCCATGGCTGTGCTAAACACATGTTAGCTGCTCATAACTAGTTGTGCCTTCACTTATTTGATGTCTCCTTCTACACCCTACACCTAACCAAGGTAAGAACAGTATATCTTGAATACTCAAAGTAAATTAAATCAAAGATCATATGGGCAAAATGGAAAGTAAACCTGCTTGCATCCCTTCAGTTGCCAGCTTTTTAGCTATACTCTTGGGTAGAGTAGAAACAGCCTTATGTTCACAGGCAATAAACTTTTATGTGGCTCAAACAATTCCATCCTTGACAAGTGCAAATATCTACACAATCTTGAGGCATCCCACTCACTTAAAAAGATGGCCTGTGAGCATCACTCACAACCAGTGACATCTTATCATAGCTATACTAAACTGACTTATGTTGAGCCAGTAAAACAGTCACTATGGAAGCTGCACTGGATTAAGATGACTAGGTCTCAGCAAATATGCATCACAACATCAGTACCATGTCCATACATAGTAAAGGGTCATTGCGAGGTCAAACTCAAGCTGTCAAATATCCACCACTACATTAGAATCATGTCCCTATACAGTAAGGAGTTATTAAGAGGTTGCACTCAAACTACCCAATATCCAACACCACATTAGCACCATGCCCATATATAGTAAGGGGTTATTAGGAGGTAGACCTCAAACTACCAAATTCCCACCACCACATTAGTACCATACCCACATATATTAGAGGTTATTAGGAGGTTGACTTCAAACTGCCAAATACACCTTACTATATTAGCAGTATGTCGATATATAGTCAGGGGGTTATTAGGAAGTCGACCTCAAACTGTCAAATACCCACCACCACATCAGCACCATGTCCATATATAGTAAAGGGTCATTGTGAGGTCAAACTCAAACTGTCAAATATCCACCACTACATTAGCATCATGTCCATATACAGTAAGGGGTTATTAAGTGGTCAAACTCAAACTAACCAATATCCACCACTACATTAGCATCATTCCCTTATAGCAAGGGGTTATTAGGAGGTAAACCTCAAACTGTCAAATCCCCACCACCACATTAACACCATGCCTATACATAGTAAGGGGTTATTAGGAGGTTGACCTCAAACTGTCAAATATTCACCACCACAACAGCAACACATCCATATAGAATAAGGGGTTATTAGAAGGTCAACCTCAAACTGCCAAATACCCACCACCACATCAGCACCACACCCATATGTAGTAAGGGGTTATTTTTAATCTCTAACTGCCAAATATTCACTACCACATTTGCATCATGACCATATACAGTAAGGATGTTATTAGGAGGTAGACCTCAAACTGCCAAATATCCACCACTACATTGGCACCATGCTCATACATAGTAAGGGATTATTAGGAGGTTGACCTCAAACTGCTAAATAACTTATATTCTATGTGGAAACAGTAATGTCTAAATAATTAAATAATCGGTGACTCTGTTATTAGAAATGACTCCAGCATTAGAAGCTTCTATAGTTAATGCCAAAGTAAATCATGGTCAGAGGATCTCCTGGCACCAGTGACCTAAAAATGCAACTTGTTGAGACAGTTGTATTGTGAAAAAGTCTTCAATGCTTTATTTTAATATCAAATTCTATCATTTTCAGACTTTCAGTGACTTTTTGCTGCAAGTTTTTTGCTATAAGTTATGCCACCATGGCTGTATGTTTAAGAAAGATGATCTAGCAGAACTAAAAACAATTAGGTAACACTAACGTACTCTTGACATGAAACATTTATTAGGTAGTAGTGAATACAATAAGCATTGCAATACAAGTGGCCAACATTTAGTGCAGTTTTGTACTTACTTTGCTCTTTTCCATCGCATGTCCCAATTCCGTTTTCTGCAGCTCCTTCCCCATCTGAACTTGGCCTCTCAAAAGACAATTTCTGTAAAGACAAAGCTTGTTTAACTACATCCTGCTTCCTCACGGCTGCCAAGTACATCTTTCAAACTTTCTGTTAATTGAAGAGCACTTTCAGCAGTAAATCATTTTCTTCTACTTTGACTATATAGCAGCAAAGACATTTAGTTTTTACATAGCAACGCGTAATGAGAAAAATGACAGTCAAAGTGTTTTATTTTCCTGTTAAATTTTTATCAATCTGCCATTGAAAGTGAAATAATTTAAAGAAATGGGTTCCATTCTGCTTAATCTGACATGAGAATAACAGAAATAATTGATTTAGAATTAATGGAAGTGCTCCACTAAATTGTTTATGCTCAGTATCATACTCAGTCATACTATACTAAAAGCTGCATTTATAGATAAGGATTCCAACAGATACTGCCAATGGAGTACAAGTTACTTCCTTGCTACACTTATCTGTGGGTTAAATGACAATTAAAGGAAATGTAAAACATGCCCACCACATGTTAGACGTTAACGTGCTACATGCTGTATATGGACTACAGCTGGCTTCCTACTGATGTGGGATTCAGAGAAAAGAGAATCAGATATTCTTTAATTGTGTTCTGTTGCCATTTCATGCACTAAAACACAGATGGAATTCTAGGCCGAAAATAATTAGGCATTCAGGACTGTGTTTAATGTCTTTAAATTCAGTCTTAAGGAATAAAACTATAGTACAGTTCAAATAATAAATGAACTGCTCTACAATTCAGAAATCACAAAACATTTTAATACAGCTGAAGCTTTAAAAGAGTTTAGCAAAAATCAACAGAGCAGTACAAAGAAACCAGCCCCTTATGCAGTGATACTTTTTTCCATCTCTGAAGCCAGCAGCCAAGTTTGTGAATTAACTCAGGTTTACAAAGGACTGGTCTGGGTAAGGCTGCTGTCCTAACCATGGGATGTGCGGGAGCAGAAATTTGGGAGGTGTCCTGCCAGTACCACTAATCTTGCATCACAGAATACTAGTGCAATGAATATAAGGAAGGCCCAAGGTGGGGGTATGCCTATCCTACTCACAGTGATTGAAAAAAATGAAGTGCCTCTTTAGTTGTCTGATAATGTTGCCATAACGCAAAACCACATGCTTCTAAACTGATAAAGCCTTTGCTGTGCTCCATACCTTTTACAGACTAACAAGTATAACATCATTCTTCAAAGAACCCTCCCTCCTTCAAGAGGCAACAAGAAATAACTTGGGGGGTCCACTGCATAAAGAAGGAAGCTATTAATGGCATAACGGAATGGCTTAGTTAAGCTGAAGTATAGTCAGTTAGGCAAGTAAAAATGTGTAGAGGGCTGTATGCAGTATTTGTGCTTCTCTCTAGATTAGCTGTGAATTTAACTGAAAGTAAGACTATTTAATTCAATTTAGAAAGTGTATGATTCTTAGCTGTTTAGAATCATGCACTGCTGTTTAATATATAATATGGTTATGACAATCCCCAACACTAGTGCCAAAGGTGCCACTCTGGCACATTTGTCTACGCATTCTACTTAGACCAGCAGTAGTGGGGGTTGTCTTGATAAGTGATAGCAGAGCCTTCTATTTATTCCTGAATAGAAAATTTGCAAATTTTGACAAATGTCTTGCCTACAATTCTTGTTATTTAAACCTGTAAGAGAAAATGTCATAATGCTTTGGCACTTTTGATTAAACCTGGTCTACTGTTATTGTTATATAGAGAAAATGTATAGCTGAAAATGTTTTCTGCTAAATTTGACTGGACTTTTGTACATGGTATAACTTTAGCTAGAAAATATAGAGCCAAGAACAAGAATCATACTTTCTTCACCACTAATAAACAAAATTAATTCAAAAACAAGTATTGCCACTAGTAAAATTAGTCATTTTTCAACAGTGCATGCTGTACTAAAGCAATGTTTTTGCTAAAGAAGAAATCTAACTGGATGGTTGGACATAAATCAGGGATGATAAAAATGGCTAACCCCTAATCTGTGAGAAGGTTCAGCACAGTTCACAAATATAGCATGATATCCACACAAAGCAATCTTACACAAGCAAAACCAGAAATTTAGGTATTACGAAGGAAACAGTATGTAATAAAAATGATATAAAACATGGCCCTCAGGTTTAGTCTCCCAGTTTGTCTGGAATGTTCCATTTGCAAAAGCAACATACTTATTTACTGTTTATAGTATCAGAAGTATCATACTTTTGGGACAGAAATGAGAGATGTTCAAAAATAGTTAAGTCATTTAGAATTGTTTTACATGGAAGGAGTCATCTGAAAGAGAATCTGAATATCTGACTCAATTCTATTTTTTTCTTTTTTTTACATTTTTACTTTTCTTTTCGTTGATCCAGTTAAGCTCTCTATATCATTGGTATTTTTCATTATTTCCCCGTCTTCTGTCTGAAAATACACATTATTCTGCACAGAGAAACAACTCGATCAGTGAATATTCATCACAGATTTGGCAGCATTTTAACCAGAAGTCATAAGCATCTACTTTTCTTTTTTTTTTTCATTTTAAGGACGCATACTTCTAAAGAAATTATTAAATTTTCAACCGCCAACTTTAAACTGAGTGGCATAATACCATAATTATTGTGTAAAGTTTTGCACTGCAAGCAATACACTTTCCTTCTTGTTAAATTATATAAAACATCTGTGCTTGTGAAGTTTCAGATTTGGGTTTGTTCTCATTTTTTATGAAGTATGCAAACTGTTTGTGTTTGAAGACAGAAGTGTTTGTTAAATAAAGTGATGTCAGAATAGTCTGTCTTGTTTCAGCTCAGAGTTTGTGGCTATAGGTCTGCAGCTGAAAACCAAGAAACCCTGATAGTGTTAAAATTGAAAAATGTGACTGCTTGACACTGCTCCTGGGAATGGCGTGGAGGTCCACAATGTTTTCTCCAAGATATGCTTTTGTTCTTTTGATGTTAGCAGTGTTCTGGTTTATCCAGGTGAAAATGTAAAACCAAACATAATGTATCTAACTAGAAAAAGAATGAATGAATCAGTGCACACTACTGGTAAATAATGAAATGGAACTATTCTCATATTCTCAATATGCACAAAGCATATACAAATATAAATAACAACACAAACACCCCTTTAAAAGGCTTGAAGTCATTCATTGATAATGGCTATCTGCACTGACCAGATTACATTGATATGTAGCTTTTAACAAGACTACTTATTTCTACAAAAATGCCAGCTTTGGTTGAAAATGGCTACTGTACTAAAAGTTTAATAAAGGCTTAATTTTTTTAATTATGTAAATTGTTGCAGTTGAGGATATAAAAGGTGGACAGCGATAAGACAAGTGTTAGAATAATGGGAATGAATACCTGTATTTTGGTCAATATATTTTTTTATTTTTTTGCTGACTATATAATAAATGTGTAATCTGATTTCATACATATTTTCTATATTAGGAAGATAAAGGTTACAAACAGTTAAAACAGTGATGCTTACATTACAGAAAGGAGAATTAACTTAACATTTGCATAACTTTCATAATATACATATCTGTAAGTTCATGATTTCAGATAAAGCTGTACAAATAATATATCCAGCATACTTTAGATGCATAATAAAATAATTGTATAGCACTTTAGGCTGGCATTCACTCTGATGATATATCAGCTGACGTGTTTTTTTTTTCTTGTTTGGAAGACATAAGTTGTTAACTTAGTTTTTGCTTAATACCCTGATATTATTGGGAACAGGGATTGTACATGGTTAATCTTGTAAGTGCCCTAGGGCCATTAGCCTAGTAACCTCCTACGACTGTATCACCACCTATGACTGTATCATTTTTTAGCTGAGACGTCAGAGACAGATGTTTTTGCTATAATTGTGCAATAAATTTGCCATGGAATCTGTGGCTGGTCATATTTCATTTAACCTCCTATGACTCTAAGATCCTATCATTTTTTTTTCAAAAAGAAAACCAAATGCACAGTCCATATTTGTGATAATGTCCACTGACATGGGCAATATAGGGAAAATGAAGATATTTCAGAAGTAGGGAGGCCGTCCGCTTGTAGCAATAGATTTCACAAACCCATTGGCATTCTTATTTCCAGGCAAATGCCCGGCATGTTAGGCCCAGTCGCTTAATTGTACCATGGAATATATGAGAGTGTCAATCAGAAGCTGAGTCCCACTGTGATGACATTTCTTATAACCCTTATAAAATTAGACTCCCACCACTGAAAGGAATGTGCAGTGACAGTAGAAAAGGAAGGACAAATACCACCATAACAAGGCAAAAGTCAGATAAAGTCACAAACCATAAACAAAGGAAAGCAATAACAGACACTATCCTTCAAGATGTATGCCTCATATAATTCATTATAAAACCAAAAATTCACTCCCTGCTGATAATATCTCACAGTAGTCCAGCAAAGTTTTTTTTGTGCAGAGACAGAAAGAAAATGATGTCAAATATTTCCAACTCTCATAACCCCAGGCTTTGTGATGTAGAGGGGTAAAGTTCTCTAAATAACAACATGGGAGTGATTGGCATCTCAGATGCTGAAACAGTAGGAGAAGGGAGGGTCAGAGGGAGTCAATACTAACGGTCAGCAAAATGCTCCTGTTTAAGCATGTTGGCACTGAGTGTAGAACCAGTGGTGATGATCCAAGCTGATAATGGAAGGAGTCAGGAAGTGCATGTGTGGGTAAGGAAACAGGCACACTCCACAAGGACAGCATATGATTCTCCTTTGTCAGCCACCAGAGGTGAAATTAAGGTCATCCAAGAGAAAGCCCAAATAGCTGCATGAAGGATGACATATAAGTTTGGCTCTCACCCGTGACATGAAGGAGTACTGGGCCATAGCAAAGCCTGATAGTCAGCAGACAGCAAGGAGAAAAATCCTTCCTGCTGTCTCTAAAACATACATACTTTTATACCAGAACAATGGAAGATGTCAATCAAAAAAGAAAGAAATTACACTGGGGAAAAGATTATCATACCCACTGTTTGAATTACACTACAGATTAATACATTAAAAAAAACAACCTTCTTTAAAGTAAAGAGATTAAATTTCAAAAGTTTTGAAACATTTTAAAACTTCACTCCTTTATGTGCTAAGTAACATGTCCCATTTATTAATCAAAGCATAAGATATCATTTATCAGACATTTAGCTGAAATGTAAAATACTTTTTTATATAAGACAAAAATATAGGGCGGCCACTGTGGTACAGCAGTTAGCGTTGCCACCTCACAGCAAGAGGTTTTCCAGTTCGATCCTCGCCTGGGGTGCCTTCTGTGCGGAGTCTGCATGTCCTCCCTGTGGTCACATGGTTTCCTCTGGGTGCTCCCAGGTAGACTGGGCACTCTAAATTGGCCCTAAGCATGTGTGTGTGTGTGTGTGTGTGTGTGTGTGTGTGTGTGTGTGTGCCTTCTTATGGAAGGTTGGGCACCAACTCAACACCGTAAAACTCCACTGCCAATCATGAGCGAACAGGATGATCTGCTGTGGCGACCCCTAACTGGGAAAAGCCAGAAGAAAATAAGACAAAAATATATCAGATGATTGGGTTGCAGTTCACTTTGTTGAATGCTGACTTTGCTGAGAAAGTGCATTGCTGTGTGTATGTGTTTTTCTTTTTTCAGCAGCACTTTGCTGAGTGATAAGTTCATCAAATATAGGAATGTTGACCATTAGGCATGACAATGCTATGTAATTTTAGTTACAGTAAGTTGGTGTCTGTGTGTTAATGCTGAAACTTTCTGGTATGTGGACAATTTCGGCATTAGGGTTGAGAGGGAGTTTTTGTGTTGTGCATGGGTGCTAATTTATGTGAATTGTGACTGAGCATCTTGTGTAGTGGTACTGTTAGGTAAAGAGTTTTTTGTAAAGTGATGTGTATGGTTCGGCTTAGGGACAGGGGTATATAGGTAAGCTTTCAGTTAGGATAAGCAAACACGTTTAGAGTGGTCCAAGGGGGTACTGTAAAGTGAGGCTAAAGCAGCTTGCTTGTCTTATCCTTCCCACTCAGTTTATATGCACAGCAATTGAATATTACATGGATGCTAATGTGCATTCTCAGAGTCCTGAGGTATTTACTAAACATTCTGGCAAACATCAGTGACGAACATCCAGGTGTTGTAGCAGGAGCAGCCTTTGGTCAACTGGTTCCCTAGGCAAAAGGTCTCCACAATGCCCCCAACACCACCCTGTGCCTCCATTTTTGTCTACCTGCAACATACAGATTACTGGAAAAACAACCCTGTATTTGGTGAACTGATGCCCTAGGCAAAAGGTTTCCACAGTGCCCCAAACACCACCCTGTGCCCCCATCCTGGTCTACCTACAATATACAGATTATTGGAAAAGCACCCCTGCAACAGCCTGAGGCCGGTTATGTGTTGCAGAGTATGACATTTGTGGAAATATGTTAAAAGTGGTAGAGAAGGAGATGCTTGGAACATCCCAAGTTCTACCATACAAGAAATTTTTTTTTGGGGGGGTTGAATTTCAGTGGAAGTGTGAATCAAACTTTTCCCAAACAAAATAAAATAACATAAAATAAAACAATGAAATAAAAATTAAACAACAGCTTGTTTTTGAGTTGATAGCAATACTGAGGCACAGGTAGTTCTAGTATGCAACTCACGTATATTATGAAAAAATGTATATATATATATATATATATATATATATATATATATATATATACACACACACACACACACACAAACACATATATATATATATATATATATATATATATATATATATATATATATATATACACACACACACACACACACACAAATATATATATACACACACACACACAAACACACACTCACACACACACACAGCTTAACTCTCAGGAATGCACACAATCTGGTGCACCATATTAATTGTAAGAACAAAATGGTAACTCTGAACAGCCATTCACAATGACAACATCTGAAAAGAGATGTGCCCAGTGATACATTTACAAAAAGATCCCTTGCACTGATAGTTTTGTTGAGGGGAGTAAGCTATCAAGTGTACATTCTGTAGCTACTGTAAACCCTAACCCCAAAAACAGCAGATATATGAATGCTGCAACAGCATAAATTTATTTTAATGAAGAAATGTGAAGTTTTAGCTGTACTTTGCACAGGTTGTATTTTGAGATCTGCCATATGTATGACTGATGAATAATAAAAGAAAGGACCAAGCTCCTTTTGTGCTTAAACCACTTTCCTGTCCCTTACCCCTTCATTTTCAAACACTGTACCATTAGAACCTGGTGGGACATCTAGGCGTGGTTACTGATGGAAAAACAGTGATATGCCATTGAATCTCTTAGGAATATATTTTAGTTAGTATTTTGCACGTCTTTTTCGGGTCTACATTAGCAGACCAAAAACTGAATTGCGCAAATCCAGTTTGAACGATACAGAAAGGGCAAAAAACACAAATTTCAAAACTGTAAAATAAAAATCCTACCAGACGAAAACTGTAACTAGCTGTTTTATGCAGGGGGCAAGCCCCCCTGCACCCCACACCCTCCACTACTTAAATATACCAACTCCGAGATCGCACTCCATTGAAGTAAAGGGAAGAATTCCCTATGGCGATCACTGTTCACTCTTGCAATATTTTAAATATTTGCACTTTCTGTGCCGCTCAAACTGGATTCTCGCAGTTCAGTTTTCAGTGTGCTAATATAGACCCGTCTTTTTCCTAGAAAAAAAAAATTGCAACTCTAGGCAAGCAAGCACTACAGAAGAATAAAGGACACATTGTAACACAATGATGCAGATTTGTCTCATTGATGCTCACAACCTCCCTTCCTTACTGCACATTATTTTCCCATTGGTCACTTCTGGATCACATGATGCATATACTCTCAGTGTTGCCCATTTGAGGAAGTTGTTGATTACAAATGTTAACAGATAAACAAAGTGGAACTGGATGCCATACTATACAAACAAAAATACATAATTTAGTTGTCTGTTTTAATGAATGTTGTGATTCATTTCTAAGACATTCTACCACTCACAAGACAGACTTACTGCACAAAGTAGAAGTAGCTTAATGTTTAAAGCACACATTTAAAAAATGTTACTGTACCAGGTGATCTTTACAGATATAGAGCATGGCTGGACAGTGGTAACAAGTAAATCTGAAAAGATACAGTACAGTACCGTACATAAAGTCATTTTGTTAGTAGCCTTTTTTCATTGTTTTTACCTTTTCAAGTTCTGTTTTATAGAGGGGCGAACTGGAAGATGCTCCATCGGAATCTATGGCTCCATTACAGTTGCTGCTGTTGCACACATCTCTTATTACCTGAGAAGAATGGAAAATCAGATGTATGCTTAGTTAGTCTCTTAATTAAAAACATATCATTCACACTCCGGTGTTACCTCTTTCAAATGTTTAAACAGGAGTAAGATAACTAAATGTAAATGGGAGCAAGAAAAACTACATTTTGTTTCATTGTTTACTGGAAAACAAGTTCAAAACTACCAGTTTAAAACACAATTCTAACAAGTGGTCCTGTATTATACAAGGAATATAATTTAATACAATCAGGAAGGCGAATCAAAGAGCACTAAAGATGTATGCAAGGAGACAATGGTTTGAAAACATTGATATGCATTTTAAGGAATGCCATCATGGAAAGCCAGAGAGCTTGCAAAGTGCTATTTTGGAGCAAGTCCATAGTAATGGATATGATGAGGATAAAAAGAGAAAGCTTGTATATAAAGAAACATTGTTTATATTGAAATTTGGTACTTTAACCTAGAGGTATTAACGTTGAGTGTAATTGGAAGGTTTTAATTTAATGGAGTGTTCTCATTTAATTGTATAATTGATTAATTGGTTTTATTATATAAACTCGTATCAAACACAAATTTGTATTCTCCTTTGAAGGCTCAGGCTGAAGCACTACAGTGTTTTATTAAACTTGTTTCTGTGGAATTTATCGTGGACAGTTCATTATTTTATTAAATGGTTTGAAAATAGCCTAAAGGTAAACTTAATCCATCATTGGCAGGATACATTTTCTTTGAATAGGTTTCAATGCCATTTCAAGGAATATGAGTTTCAAAGTCATAGAAGTTTGCTCTTCATCCTAAGTCTGTTTTTATTGTGAGACTGTATTGATTGTTTAGCAAGTGGCTAACAGTGTTTGTGCTATAAAATTTGAACTAAAAGATTTAAATTAAATCCAAATATCTGTAATCATTGCAAAAGTAAAGAAGAAAACATTATGCACACTGACACATTTAACAGTGTTTATGGTAACTGGGACACTGGAATGGCCGTGGATAGGGGTTGCTGTGGGGAGGAGGTGGATCTGGGGGGGGGGGCAATCCATTACCCTGCCTAGGGTGCCATTTGACCATGATCCAGCTATGGATATCATACTGACAAACATAGCATATTTTTGCACCCCACCATTGGATAAAAACCTATATCATATGCGATTAAGACAAAACCTAAAGTTAATTACAATTAAATCATCCTTCCTATATTTTGCTAAAGAAACTACAATGCAGTAAGTGATAAACTTATGAAAATAGACTAGGACACTATTCTCAGTTTTGCAGATAAAGGCTTTGCTACAGTTCTCCTGCTTCAAGGTTCCATGAGGGACTCCCTCCCTGATGATGAGATTTCTAACCAGTTTTGTATAGGACACCAGTGCTGTTGCAGTTTCTAGGTATTTGTTGACAATAATTCCCTTTGTCTTGGCAGATGTTTACCTTTACTGTGCTTGTGTAACCATGACATTGGCATGTACATGTTTTGGAAGGGTTATTAATTGTGCTCAGGATACTAGCAATTATTTCAATGATACTATCAATTTATGTATTCATGAATGCATATTGGTGATTCACAGATAGACAGGTAAATTCATTAAAAGCCTTTTGGTGGAATCAGAAAATGATAAGATATACAACAAAAAGTGGATATAATTAACTTTAACAATTACTGAGTCAAAGAATAACTGTGCAGTAAGAAAGATGTAGAAACTTGCTTTTATTTCCAAATCTTCCACATCTTGCTATGAACTCATAATCTTAAAGGCTAAAAGCAGTGATGAAGTATTCTTTAACTAAATTACAAAAGTGAAAGAGAAAAATTGTAAAGGTAAAATGTTGGTGGCTTTATGCACAGACTCAAAGAAAACCTTATTGAAGCCTATTAATCACATTTAATGACATATCAGTTTGTAAAGGGAATGAGGTTGACTCCAAAAGATCCATAAAATTTAAGACCTATCAGCCTTACCTATGCTGAAATAATAATAGAGAGAGTGATAATAGCATTTATCCAGAATGACACAGGGACCACATTTGTTAGGCATTAAACAGTGTGTGTTTGTTAAGAGGAAATCCTGCCTTTTAAACCTCATAGCATCTTTTGAAGAGGTAACAGAAATGCCCAATGAAGCATCCTTTGAAGAGATAACAGAAATTCTTAATGAAGAGCTGAGAGTGCATACTACTTATTTTGACCTTACCAAGACATTCATCAGTATTCCAAACAAGGGAATAATTGAAACATGAAAGCATTGAATAGCAATCTATAAATAATCAAACAGGAAAACAATGATTAAGTAATGGGACATAATTACCTGTCTATCCGAGCTCTATACTGGGCCCATTTATTTTTGCACTATTTTTCTCAGGAATAAAACATGGAACTTCAAATTTCATATCAGTAAATATAGCCATTTAATTCTTAGCAACAAGGACACAAATTATGATTATAAAATAAACGGCCAAATCATAAACATTGATACCCTCAATGATGATTGAAGAAGCTTCTTCTTCTTGTTTTGGCTTTTCCCGGTTAGGGGTCGCCACAGCGGATCACCGTCCGCTCATGATTGGCAGTGAAGTTTTACGGTGTCGAGTTGCCAGCTCGGCACCCAACCTTCCACAGAAGGCACACACATACACACACTCACACCTAGGGCCAATTTAGTGTGTCCATTCCACCTAGAGCATGTCTTTGGGATGTAGGAGGAAACCGGAGAACCCGGAGGAAACCCACGCGACCACAGGGAGGACATGCAGACTCCGCACAGAAGGCACCCCAGATGAGGATCGAACCGGGGAACCTCTTGCTGTGAGGTGGCAACCCTAACCGCTGCACCGATAATTTAAAGTCTGACCAGTGTTTATCTACCATACGTAGAAAAACATATTCTGTTTCCCACCTACTTCTCAATGACATATCAGATCACACCAGGGACCCTCAGCAGAAAAAGCAGGGCCTTCTTAAGACTATTATGTCATTAAAGCCATTGTCTTTCCTTCTTCATTTTCAAAGGAATCTTTGTACCAGTTGTCTTCAGTACTGATCTAGCCAAGTACACAATGGAGTGCAGATGGAATGCAGAATTTTGATCTAACAAGATAAAATACCTTATACAACTATATAAAGCTCAAAGGCATCTTAAAAAAAGAAATAGAGGGGTCACAAAGGTTTAGATATAGAGCATGAGCAAAGAAACTAACACTGCACTCAATGAGTTACGTACTTCTGAGGGATGATTTGTGTTGAGTCATAATCATCATCATCATCATTGTCATCATAATCATCATCGTCATCATAATCATCATCATTGTCATCATAATCATCAGCTCCCCTTTTCCCATTTTCTACATGGGGTCAGGCTACAGTGTCATTTGTTGCCATCTGTCTTGATTCAGTGCCACTCTCCTACCTTCTTCAACTGTCCTGCATGAGTGTTGCAGCTCTTCTTCCACACAATGCTGTCCTTATTTCTGCTTGCCATCTTTTTGGCTGTCCCAAATCTTCTTCACCACATTGACTTATGTGTTTCTGCACATGTGTTCAAACTACCATAATCTGTTCTCTTTGACCCTTTCTGAAATTGGAGCTACTTTGACTTCTACACTGATGTCCTTATTTCTTTGTCTGACCCATAATGTGCATCCTACCACCCATCTCAAGCACTTTACCTCCATCACCTCTAGCTTCCTCACCTACTCTACCTTTACTGCCCAGGTTTCTGTACCCCACAGCAGTAGTGGTTACACCACTGTCTTATGCACCTTGCTTTTCAGTTCTTTAGCTTTCTTCTGTCATACTCTACCCCTGACACTCTGTGCAAGTTGGATGTAGCCCCTCTGATTATAGCTTTAACTTCCTCTTTCAAACTATGATTCTTCTTAACTATCTCTCCCAGATACTTGAATCTCTTAATCCGTTCCACTGTTTTCCCTTCTATTTCAATTCTCAGCTTCTTCTGACTTCCCCCATTTGCTGCCATTACATCTGTCTTATCTGCACTCAGTTTCATCCCACACTGTATAACAGGAGGAAGAATCTCATGGCAGAATGTAGGAGGTGCAGCACCCAATAGGATAAAAACACTCTCATCACACTAAACAAGCAACTGAGAGGACAAATAAAGTCTACCAAAGCCAAATTTGAGGTAAGCTTGTCCTCCCAGGCCAAGGAAAACCACAAAGCATTCTTTAGCTATGTCTGCAACCTCAAAGGCAATACAATTGTGTGCAGAGCTCATTGTAAATGGAGCCACCTATACTGAGTCAGAAGATATAGCAAACCTCCTGGCTGATAAATTCAGCTCCAACTTTACCCCTCTCTCCCCCTCAACTTTCCCTCAGGAAATATCATCAAATATAACTCCCCCTACTATCACTAGGGAACATATCCTTAATGCTCTCTCTAAGACCAATAACACTGCATCAATGGGCCCAGCCAATATCCCAGGATACCTTCTAAATACCATGAAACATGACCTATCAGGGCCTCTCCAAATAGGCTTCATGCCTCATGAATGGAGAAAGGCAACAGTCATCTCTCTGCACAAAGGTCGGCCATCTACAGACCCTGGAAACTACAGACCCATAAGTCTCACTAGTCTTATATGTAAAGCCATGGAAAGAATTATTATAGAAGATCAATAGAGATATAGTAAACCTCTGGACACTGTACCCATCCCAGTTTGGTTTTATCAAGGGCAGATCATGCCTACTCAACCTGGTGGACTTCTTTGAGAAGGTCACCAAAGCAATGGATGAGGGCAACATCATTCACACTGCCTACCTTGACCCAGCCAAGGCATCTGACACAATACCCCACTCAGGCATTGTTGACAAACTCAACAGGTTAGGTACAAACCCACATGCCACCTGGTGGATAGTCAACTGGCTCAATGACAGGACCCAGGAAGTTAGGCCAATGTCAGTGGTCTCTGGCTGACTAAATATGCAAATGATTGCAAATTAGAAGCTGTCATTGAATCTCACACTGACACAAATGTTCTCCAGCAAGGGTTGACACAGACAAACAACTGGTGTCAGAGCCATGGACTAAAACTAAATGCCAAGAAATGCATAACAGTATTCTTTGGGAAGTCATCCATCCATGGTAACTATCATGTTGACAACACACCCCTTAGAGCTGACCCAGCAGTCAAGGACCTAGGGACACACATAGACAGCAATCTAACCTTTCATCATGTGTCTACAGTTGTGAGGAAATCATTCTATGCTGTACAACAAAGGTATGGCATCTAAGTCCAAGGAAGTCATTGTTCCACTGTATTTGGCATTCATCAGACCTATCATTGAGTACAATGCCCCCTTTGGTATGTACCTAACTAGGCATATCCAACAATTGGAATGTCCACAGAGGTTCCTCATAAAAAAGAATACAGGGCATAAGTAAAATGTATTCTGTCTCCTACAGGCTTTTGATGGGAGATCTAAGCCTGGCAGGCATACAGGACATTGTCAGACCCCACTCTAATGGACATCCTGCATATCCACAAAACAAACAGCACCAGAATTACCCATTCTAAAGACTTAAACCTTGCCTGTGACATAAATAGGACCTGCTGGGGAGACAGGTATGTATCCCAGAGACTACCCTGTCTATGGAACAGGCTCCCCATCCATGTGAAGCAGAGTTCCTCCCTAACTCAATTCAAGTGCAACTTAAGACAATTGGATGGGAAACCATAAATTCATCCCTGCTTTGGCCCCTATGTCTCTAACGGGCACAGGTAACTTGTAACTGGTTCATCACCCAGGCCCATGCTTACACTTATCAAGGGTATCTGAACCTATCAGAGATTTGGGATATATGGCTAGGCTTAAAAAGGCCTTTGTGGTCATTAGCCTAGTAAACACCTATGAACCTATGCTTTCAGTTTTGCATTCCATTCCCCTATCATTTGTTGAAGTTTTTGCTCTGAGTATACCTCTAATGCCACAACATCTGCATACAACAAGTTTGTTGCTCTATCCCCTCCGACCTGTTTGCTAATGTAGTCCATCACCAGTATGAACAGCAGTGGCCTCAGAGCTGAACCTCAGTGCACACTTATTGTCACTGGAAGCTCATCCTCAAGACTGACCACTGTTTTTGCCTTAGTCATTGTATCCTTGTACATAGCTTGCACTGATTCTAATAATGTTTCTGGGACTTGTAACCACCACAGGGCTGCCCAAATCAGCTTTCTTGGGACCTTGCCATATGCTTACATCAAGTCTAGGAGTGACCAGTTTAACTCTTTTCTCATCTCTGGCTTCTTCTTAATTATCTCTCTTACTGTAAATACCACGTTAGTTGTGCTGCATCCTGATCTGAATGCAAACTGCTCACCTCCCATCTTACTTTCAACTACTCCGAGTATTCATTTATCAATCACCCTCTCAAGGGGTTTCATGCAGTGTGATAGGAATTTGATACCTCTGTACTGCCCACAGTTGTGAATCTTCCTTTCTACTTTTACACTGGCACTTGTATGCTTATTATCCAGTCATCTGGAATATGCCTTACTCTCCATACTCCAATGTATCTAATCATCTGGAACATGCAGTTCTCTCCATATTATGAGGGGTAACCTCTGGAGCCATTTTCCCCTAATTCACCCAACTTCTTTATCATGCCAGTGTGACCTTGTCTGAGCCTTCATTTTCCTTAGTGCTGTTCTTACTTCTTCTAGGGTGGGCTTTTCCTCTTTTTTCATTGCAGGTTACGTCTGGGGCACTACAGCTTCCATAGGATTTTCTTCATTCAGAACATTTGGGAAATACTCCTTTCCCCTGCCATTGATATCCTGTTGTGTCTCTCTTCCTACCCAATCATATCCTTCTTTCTCCACCCTTGCAACATCCTTGAACCCTCTGGTGACATTCACCCCAACCCCAGCCCACACTTTAACTCATCAACACCTACCAGCACTACAAAAACACTTCTGAAGGTAACCAACATTACTCCCAAACATCTGTACTTTTACTCTATTAACATCCACAGCATTCTTAACAAGATAACTGAATTCCACTCTTGGATGGCCCAATACTCCCCCAACATAGTTGCCCTCTCTTAAACTTGGCTCAAACCACATAACTGGTTACAACATTCTACACTTTGATCACATACATAAAAAAAGGTGGTGGCATTGCCATTATGTATTCACACATCCTAACCTTATCCCGTCTAATAAACCCTCCCCCTCTTTTCACCCAGCTGAACTCTCTATAGCTAACTGCAAACTCAATGACCATAAATCCCTTACTATAGTCGCCATCTCCATAACCGCTGGAGAGAACATTCCCTTATTAGAACAGATTCTTCACTGGATGTCTGACAATATACATAATGAATCTATAATACTAGTTGATGCTAGTATTAACTGGGTTCCCTTCATCTCTAACTCCCCCACCTCCAGCACAAACGTATATGCCTACACCCAACTTATCTCTTCTCCCACTTTTCTTCACAAACCCACAAATACTTGTTCTATCCTAGATTGGATTCTTTTCTCCATTCCTGACCTTTGTCACCAACCTGAATCCCCACCAGAATCAGTCAGTGACCACTCTCCTATTCCTGTCCAAAGATTCTACCCCCACCTCTCTAGACCTCACAAATTTAAAGAATGCTGAAAGCTATACAACTTCAACCCTGTTATACTCAATGATTGTTTCTCTGCTATTGATTGGTCCTTCCTTTGATTCCTACCTCTTGATGAAGCTGTTATTCAATTTAACTCCATCTTTCTAAACACACTGAACTCCTTTGCCCCTCCCAGAAATGTCAGTCAAATGTTGATGTACTCCTTGGCTGACCAACTCTACTCGGTCTCTGATCCTAAACAGAGATTCTGCCTGAAAACTCTGAACTAAGACTAATTACACACTAGCAACAATACAGGGAAGTCTGAAATCTGACCAAAAAACACATTAAAATTGATAAAAAGAACTTCAACCTCACATGACGTACTACAAAACCAGGAAACCCCCCAAAATTCTGGAATGCTGTTAAATTATCCATGCAGGGAATCCATCAACTCCCAACCCCTTTCCCAATAACATACCACAAAAAACTGCATACATTTTCAATTCATACTTCATAGATGTCATCAGCAAACTTATGAAGACTTCCTACCCAACTATCCCCATACCTCCCACCACCCCTCCTCTACAAAAATGCCCATTCTCACTTAATCCTATTCCTACCAGCTACATCAAATATTTTCTTCTGAAACTTAAACCATGCACCATTTGAGCTGATAATCTGCTATCTCTCCTCCTAAAGGCTGCTGCTAACTCCATAGCATATCCTGTCTCCATCCTCATTAATCACTCTATCAGTGAATCCACTCTCCCTAGTCTCTAGAAAAAAATTCCATATCATACCTATACATAAAGGTGGAAACTCTGTAGAGCTCTCTAATTATCGTCCTATTAGCATACTTTCTCCCCTCTCTAAAATTCTCAAGCACTGTGTTTATAAACAAATATTGGCTTATCTCACTAAAGAAAACCTGATCACCCCTACCCAGCATGCCTTCTGCCCCACCATAGCACCATTACTGCACTTATTTCCTTAACTATCTCCATCTCTCTAGCAGGAGACCATAATAAACTTGTGACCTACCTCTTTTTAAATCTTTCCAAAGCTTTTAACACAGTCTCTTACTCCTTTCTCCTCTCCAGACTTTCTCAACTCAACCTCTATTCAACAACAGTCTCTTAGTTTAACAGCTACCTCACAGACAGACAGCAAACCAACAAATGGCTCTCTGCTCTATGGGTATCCCACAGGGTTCAATTCTAGGTCCCCTTCTACTTCACATCTTTACTAACCAACTTCACAATTCCTGTCCTCAGTCATACCTCATTTAGTATACAGATGACTCTACAATCCACTCCATTGCTGATAACCCCTTTGACTTGTTCAACCTGACACAAACATCTTTCAACCTGACTGAAACTTGGCTTACCAACAACCAGCTCATACTCAACCTAAACTTCTTCTTTTCCTCCCCAAATTCCACTACCATCTTAAATCCTCATTCATCATCTCTTTCCTTAACAACATCACTATTATACCTGAAACCCACACTATGCGCATTAGCGCTATCATAGATGACCGACTTAAATTTGATCTCCATGTACATCACCGATCAAGAAAACCCACCAAAAGCTTGGCCCATTATATAGAAACAAAAGGTTCCTTACACTACACTCCTGAGTCTCACTTGCTGAAGCTTACGTTCTCCCTAACCTCTTCTACAGCTCACAAATCTTAACTAATTTGCAGTCCTCACTGCTTTCCAAACTCTAAACCACCTACAATAAAGTTGCCAGATTTGCAGCTAATTTGCCTTCTAAATCACATCACTGTCTCATTCTCCGGACACTCAGCTGGCTAAGTTTCCTAACCAACTATTATTCACTCAACTACTTATCATCCATTCTATTCTGAACAAGCCCTCATTCTGCCCTAACATCTACTCTTTAGACTCCCTCTATACCCCCCCCAATCCCTCAGAAGTTTTGACCAATGTATCTTACAAATTCATAAACCTGATACAATTATTGGGCACAATTTCTACAGCTTCTTTCCTGCTATTTCACAGAACAAGCTTCCCAAGATCCTCAGAAATATTACTTTTGCCCATGAATTCAAGAAAACTCTGAAAGATTACCTAAATAGCACCTGGACATATCACTGCTGTCATCTCACTTGGTTGCATTCCTTTCGGCTGCACTTCCTTCTTTTTCCTCCCTTTCCTCTAATTACCCTATTATTGCTAACCTAGTTTGTGTGACAAGTTAGTCACCTACCACTCTCCAAGCTCCCTCACTTAGTAGTTCTGGAAACATTCTACCTGCATCTTAACGGCAATTTGTTTTCATATTATATATCCTCACCTCATGTAGCCTACAAAACTAACTGCTTTGAATGATATGCTTGTTTACTGTGGATAATCCTAATGTGTTTTTGCCAGTTCTTTTTATTACCTGAAACTATACTTACTACTTACTTTAAATGTATTTTTTTACTGAGTTTTGATGCTTGTTACTGTAATGGTTACTTGCTTAATTTTTCTGTATATGTATATATATATATATATATATATATATATATATATATATATATATATATATATATATGTATATATATATATATATATATATATATATATGTATTGTATTTTGTCTTGCTTAGTTGTACGGTCGAGCTTTTCTTCCCGGGCCTCAGCTGAAAAAGGGCTTTAGCTCAGTCGGACTATCCCGGTCAACAAATGTCAAATAAATAAATAAATAATAAATATATACCTCTAGGTCCATGGGATGGAGTTCATACAACAGCTATATGTGAGGGAGGGTGGTCAGGCTTTTGTATGTTGACCAGATTTAGGACTGCCCTTGGCAGGATATCCTATCAGTTAATAATACTACAACAGTAAGCATGGAAGGACATTCACAAAGCAGTGTTTAGCAATGCTGTAAATCTCAGAAACAATGCACATCACTGCACAGAGCCAACTTTAAATGATATCACATACTTAGATGCAGAAAACATAGCAAATCTACTAGTAGACAAATTCAGCTCTAACGACATGCACCCCTCCAATATTTTCAGAACATATATCTGCATCGATGACTCCTGCAAATCTCCTATGAACAAGTTCTCAAGGCATTATGTAAGGCCATATGTATTACCTCTATCAGGATGGATAACATATCAGGCTGCCCACTGGTTATCCTAAAACATGACTTGTCAGACCCCATTACAGAGGCTATTCAGCATTATCCTCAAAACAGGCTTTGTGCCAGGAGAATGGAGTACAGCAATAGTGATTCCATTTCACAAAGATGGGGTTTACACAGGCCCAGGTAATTAGAGACCCATAAGCCTAGCCAGTCTCATCTGTAAGGATCATTATGGAACTAATAAATAGGCATATAGCTAACCTACAGACTCTTGACTGAACCCAATTCAGATTTGTCAAGGGCAATTGCTACATACTTAATTTGTTTAAGATTTTGAAAATGTCATTGAGGCAATGAATAAGGTTACAGTAAATCAGCACAAACTGTATATCCAGACATTGGGAAAGTGTTCAACACCATCCCACATTCAGGCTAACACATCATAGATAAACTCTCCCAGCTAAATGTTAACCCCCATTTAACTCATTGAATAGCAAACTGGATCAAAAATAAAACCCAGGAAGTATGGGTGGGCAGCTCTACTTCCTCCAAAAGACATTCCTTTCTCCACTCCTCTTTGCCATTTACTTCTTGGAGGTCAAAGCAATGTTACAAATTTATGGCTGACCAAGTTTGTAAATGACTGCAAACTTGGTAATATCACAAATTCTCCAGAAGATGCTGGGATCCTACAACAGGGTCTGTTCCAAACATATAGTTGGTGTCAAAACCACATTCTAAAACAAAATTGCATAGAAATGAATGATTGTATCCTTTGGCAAGAATGACTCCATTTCTAATCATCACATGGACAAGATCCCCTAAAAATTTATGCTGCAATTAGTGATCTTGGAACCTGTGTTGTAAGGAAGTCCTTTTTCCATTGCACAGTTTAAATCTAAAAGTATGGCATTCAGATCCAGGGACATAATTGTTCCACTGTACTTGACCGTCATTAGGCCAATCATTGAGTATAATGTCCCTTTTGGTATGTTTCTGTCAAAACACTTGTCACAACTGGAATGACCGTAATGCTTTCTCACTAAAAATCAAAAGCCAAATCATAAAACCTATGCAGTCTGACTCAAACCTTTGTCTTGCTTCACAGTAGTACACAGGCTAGTGTGAGGAGACATCTGCCACAACAAACCCTACTCTGTCAGACCTATTACGCATTTACAAGTCAGAAACAAAAGGTTCCTTACACTACACTCCTGAGTCTCACTTGCTGAAGCTTACGTTCTCCTAACCTCTTCTACAGCTCACAAATCTTAACTAATTTGCAGTCCTCACTGCTTTTCAAACTCTAAACCACCTACAATAAAGTTGCCAGATTTGCAGCTAATTTGCCTTCTAAATCACATCACTGTCTCATTCTCCGGACACTCAGCTGGCTAAGTTTCCTAACCAACTATTATTCACTCAACTACTTATCATCCATTCTATTCTGAACAAGCCCTCATTCTGCCCTAACATCTACTCTTTAGACTCCCTCTATACCCCCCCCCCAATCCCTCAGAAGTTTTGACCAATGTATCTTACAAATTCATAAACCTGATACAATTATTGGGCACAATTTCTACAGCTACTTTCCTGCTATTTCACAGAACAAGCTTCCCAAGATCCTCAGAAATATTACTTTTGCCCATGAATTCAAGAAAACTCTGAAAGATTACCTAAATAGCACCTGGACATATCACTGCTGTCATCTCACTTGGTTGCATTCCTTTCGGCTGCACTTCCTTCTTTTTCCTCCCTTTCCTCTAATTACCCTATTATTGCTAACCTAGTTTGTGTGACAAGTTAGTCACCTACCACTCTCCAAGCTCCCTCACTTAGTAGTTCTGGAAACATTCTACCTGCATCTTAACGGCAATTTGTTTTATATTATATATCCTCACCTCATGTAGCCTACAAAACTAACTGCTTTGAATGATATGCTTGTTTACTGTGGATAATCCTAATGTGTTTTTGCCAGTTCTTTTTATTACCTGAAACTATACTTACTACTTACTTTAAATGTATTTTTTTACTGAGTTTTGATGCTTGTTACTGTAATGGTTACTTGCTTAATTTTTCTGTATATGTATATATATATATATATATATATATATATATATATATATATATATATATATATATGTATTGTATTTTGTCTTGCTTAGTTGTACGGTCGAGCTTTTCTCCCCGGGCCTCAGCTGAAAAAGGGCTTTAGCTCAGTCGGACTATCCCGGTCAACAAATGTCAAATAAATAAATAAATAATAAATATATACCTCTAGGTCCATGGGATGGAGTTCATACAACAGCTATATGGGAGGGAGGGTGGTCAGGCTTTTGTATGTTGACCAGATTTAGGACTGCCCTTGGCAGGATATCCTATCAGTTAATAATACTACAACAGTAAGCATGGAAGGACATTCACAAAGCAGTGTTTAGCAATGCTGTAAATCTCAGAAACAATGCACATCACTGCACAGAGCCAACTTTAAATGATATCACATACTTAGATGCAGAAAACATAGCAAATCTACTAGTAGACAAATTCAGCTCTAACGACATGCACCCCTCCAATATTTTCAGAACATATATCTGCATCGATGACTCCTGCAAATCTCCTATGAACAAGTTCTCAAGGCATTATGTAAGGCCATATGTATTACCTCTATCAGGATGGATAACATATCAGGCTGCCCACTGGTTATCCTAAAACATGACTTGTCAGACCCCATTACAGAGGCTATTCAGCATTATCCTCAAAACAGGCTTTGTGCCAGGAGAATGGAGTACAGCAATAGTGATTCCATTTCACAAAGATGGGGTTTACACAGGCCCAGGTAATTAGAGACCCATAAGCCTAGCCAGTCTCATCTGTAAGGATCATTATGGAACTAATAAATAGGCATATAGCTAACCTACAGACTCTTGACTGAACCCAATTCAGATTTGTCAAGGGCAATTGCTACATACTTAATTTGTTTAAGATTTTGAAAATGTCATTGAGGCAATGAATAAGGTTACAGTAAATCAGCACAAACTGTATATCCAGACATTGGGAAAGTGTTCAACACCATCCCACATTCAGGCTAACACATCATAGATAAACTCTCCCAGCTAAATGTTAACCCCCATTTAACTCATTGAATAGCAAACTGGATCAAAAATAGAACCCAGGAAGTATGGGTGGGCAGCTCTACTTCCTCCAAAAGACATTCCTTTCTCCACTCTTCTTTGCCATTTACTTCTTGGAGGTCAAAGCAATGTTACAAATTTATGGCTGACCAAGTTTGTAAATGACTGCAAACTTGGTAATATCACAAATTCTCCAGAAGATGCTGGGATCCTACAACAGGGTCTGTTCCAAACATATAGTTGGTGTCAAAACCACATTCTAAAACAAAATTGCATAGAAATGAATGATTGTATCCTTTGGCAAGAATGACTCCATTTCTAATCATCACATGGACAAGATCCCCTAAAAATTTATGCTGCAATTAGTGATCTTGGAACCTGTGTTGTAAGGAAGTCCTTTTTCCATTGCACAGTTTAAATCTAAAAGTATGGCATTCAGATCCAGGGACATAATTGTTCCACTGTACTTGACCGTCATTAGGCCAATCATTGAGTATAATGTCCCTTTTGGTATGTTTCTGTCAAAACACTTGTCACAACTGGAATGACCGTAATGCTTTCTCACTAAAAATCAAAAGCCAAATCATAAAACCTATGCAGTCTGACTCAAACCTTTGTCTTGCTTCACAGTAGTACACAGGCTAGTGTGAGGAGACATCTGCCACAACAAACCCTACTCTGTCAGACCTATTACGCATTTACAAGTCCAGTGGTATCAGAAACACCTGCTTAAGAGATTTCAATGTCTTTTTCAAAAATGAACAGAACATGCTTGAGATATAGGTATGTATAACAGATAACATAGCTTCTAAGGAGCGATCTCCCACTCTACAATTCATGCATGTTAGCTAAGTCTCTGATGAAAAGGGGCAGTTTGTTCCAGGCTAGGGCTAGTGTGTAGCACTAAAGGCTTTGGCTTATGGATTTATTGGGCTTGTAGATTTTCAGCAGTTTTTGGCTTGAGCTTCTATACGTTTTAGAAGGTGTATTGAGTTTGATGAGTGGGGTGATGGAAGGGCAAGCAAAGAGTCTGTTTAAGACTGAATGAACGACAGGGAGTTAGGAGAAAAGAAGTAGATGTGGGAACTCTAGCCGGTTTAAACATTTGAGGGATTTGCAATGATGTTGTTTGCTGCAAATTGTTCTATATTGTTATAAGTGGATTCAAGTTTGGTTAGGAGAGCAGCTTGTAGGTTAATATTTTGTAAGCTATAGAGTAGACTAGTGAGGAGGAAGGAATGGGCTAGAGTAATTCTATAGTCAGTATTAGAAATTTGTTATTTCTATAAAGTAAGCCAAGTTTTTGATGTGTTTTCTTTATGCAATGGTAGACATGGAGGTCTAGTTTGAGTTGGTCATCTATAACAACTCCAAGGAGTTTGGTATGAGTTTCTGCATGAAAAACAGTGTTATTTAGGGATGTAAAGGAGAAAGTAGGCTTGAGATGTGTGAGATATTTAGGTATGACTAGAAGAAGCTTTGTCTTGTTGGGATTTGGATGAGTTGGTTATTGGAGAGCCATTTTTCAATAGAGTTAAATGAGTTTTGGGTGAGGGCGTGAAGGTCTGAGAGGGAATCAGAGGTAGAGATGACTGTAGAGTCATCTGCGTATTGTATAAGACAGGAGTAGGGACAGGAATAGAGTAAATGATTTGTGAAGAAGTTAAATAGTAGGGGACCAAGAATTGACCCTTGTGGAACAACTGTTTTGATGGGGAGAAAGGAAGATGTAGAGGAGAGCCATTTAACTGATTGTTGTCTGTTAGTGAGATAGCTAGAGAACCAGGAAATTGTAGTATTAGAAAAGCTGAGACCAGAGAGTTTGGTAAGTAGCATAGAGTAAGAGACAGTATAGAATGCTTTGGAGAAGTACAGAAAGAGACATGATGTGAGTTTGCTATTATCTCTAGCAAGGGAAAATGAGTTAGTGAAGAAGATGAGAGTGGTGGTAGTGCTGTAGTCAGAATGGAAACCATGTTGTGCACTTGTAAGTAGGTTTTCTTTGCGTAAATAGGCCATGAGTTGTTTATGTACACATTTTCTAGAATTCTGGAGAGGGGGGACAGTATTGGTATAGTCTGGAAGTTAAAGAGTTCTGTAGAGTTTCCACCCTTGTGGAGATGTATAGTACAAACTGTTTCCATAGTAAGGGTACAGTGGATTCACTTATAGATCAGTTCATAAGTACAGAAATGGGATAGGTTAAGGAGTTAGCAGCTAGTCTGAGGAAGGAGAGCATGGTTGGATCTTGGAAAGGAGGTGTTTTATATAGCTAGCGGGTACAGGTTGCAAAGAGAAGGAGTTATTGTTGTTTGAGGATGAAGAGGGCTCTAAGAGGTTGGGGTAGATAGGAGTATGCATTGTTGGAGTGGAGGGATCTGTATTATTAGGGGAGTTTGGGGTTTGTGTTAGTTTACTGATTGTGGCAATGAAATACGAGTTGAAAATGGTAGCAGTTTTGAGAGGGATATTATTAAGACAAAGACTGGGTACAGTGGGGTTACCAGGGTGCAGGATTTGATTAATAGAGTTCCAGAATGTTTGGGGGTTGTCACTTTGGGTTGTTTGGGGTTTAAGATAGGTTTTTCTTGTCCAGATTGATATGTTTTTTGGTAAGGTTGCGGAGTTGTTTATAGGTTTGAAGGTGGATGGATGATTTAGTTTTTTTTCCACAGTTTCCAGGCAGAGTCTCTTTTCTGCACAGGTGCATAGGTTGGCTGAGTTAGCCAGAGAGAGAGGAGAGATTTCACTTTTTTTTTTTACGAGGCACAACAGAGTTTAGTATGACTAAGAAAATGTTATTAATGGGTAAGTGTGATAGGAAGGACCAGTTTATAGAGGAGAGTGTGGTGTTTAGTATGACGGGATGGAAGTTAGAGAGGCTACAGCAATGTCTTAGTTTATTAGGCCTTGGCAGATGTTGAGTGAATCTTTGGATGTAACTAGGAGACTGGTCACTGAATCAAGACAGAGATGTAGGGTGGTGGTATTGGGTTGGATTAGATACAGTGGATATAAAAGTGTACACGCCACTGTTAAAATACCAGGTTTTTGTGATATAAAAATGAGACCACAATAAATAATTTCAAATCTTTTCCTACCTTTAATGTGACCTACAGCCTGTACTATTCAATTGAAAAACAAACAAGTCTGTTAGGGGGAAAAATATAAAAAATAAAAACCGTACAGTAAGTTGGTTGCATAACTGTGCACACCCTTAAACTAATACTTTGTTGAAGCACCTTTTGATTTAATTATAGCATTCAGTCTTCTTGGGTAGGAGTCTATCAGCATGTCACATCTTGACTTGGCAATATTTATCCACTCTTCCTTGCAAAAGTGCTCCAAATCTATCAGATTGCGAGGGCATCTCTTGTGCACAGCCCTTTTCAGATTGCCCCCAGATTTTCTGTTGGATTTAGGTCTGGCCTCTGGCTGGGCCATTCCAAAATGTTAATTTTCCTTCTGGTGAAGCCATTCTTTTGTTGATTTGGATGTATGCTTGGGGTCATTGTCATGTTGAAAGATGAAATTCCTCTTCATCTTCAGCTTTCTGGCAGATGCCTGAAGGTTTTGGGCCAAAAGTGACTGGTATCTGGAACTGTTCATAATTCCCTCTACCTTGACTAAAGCCCCAATTCCAATTGAAGAAAAGCAACCCCAACTCATGATACTGCCACCACCATTCTTCACCGTGGGGATGGTGTTCTTTTGGTGATGCAAAGTGTTGTTTTTGTGCCAAACATACCTTTTGGAATTGTGGCCAAAAAGTTCAACCTTGGTCTCATCAGACCATAACACATTTTCCTTCATGCTTTTGAGAGACTTGATGTATTGTTTTGCAAATTTTAGCCGGGCCTGGATGTTTTTCTGTCTAAGAAAAGGCTTCCATCTTGCAACCCTACCCCATAGTCCAGATATATGGGGAATACGGAAGATTGTTGTCACATGTAGTACACAACAAGTACTTGCCAGAAATTCCTGGAGCTCCTTCAGTGTTGCTGTAGGTCTCTTGGCAGCCTCCCTGACCATTTTCCATCTCATCTTTTCATCAGTTTTGGAGGGATGTCCAGTTCTTTGTAATGTCACTTTTGTCCCACATTTTTTTCCACTTTTTGATGACTGACTTCACTGTGTTCCATGGTATATCCAATCCTGTGGACATTTTTTTGTACCCTTCTCCTGACTGATACCTTTCAACAATGAGATCCCTTTGATGCTTTGTAAGTTCTCTGTACACCATGGCTTTTGCTGTAGCAGGCAACAGTAAATGTTGGGAAAATCCTACTAGGATAGCTGGACTTTATTTCAGGTTAATCAGAGTCTCTTTAATTGATGGCAGGTGTGTATGCAAGAAGACTGAATGCTGTAATTAAATCAAAAAGGTGCCTCAACAAAGTATTAGTTTAAGGGTGTGCACACTTATGCAACCAGCTTATTGTATGTTTTTTATTTTTTATATTTTTTCCTCCTAACAGATTTGTTTGTTTTTCAATTGAATTGCACAGGTTATAGGTCACAGTAAAAGTGGGAAAAGTTGTGAAATGATTTATTGTGGTCTCATTTTTTTATATCATAAAAACCTGCCATTTTAACAGGAATGTGTACACTTTTTATATCCACTGTAAAAAGTATCCATTCTTTGACTGACTTAGTGTTGGCAGGTTTCTTGAAGTGTGTACGGGTGGTGATGAGTTGACAGAAGCCATGAAGATTGATGCTATTACTAGAGGAGTTGAAGGTAATGCATAACCAGTCAATATTGACATCCTCTAGGAGAATAGTTTCATGAGGTATACTGTGTGTGAACCAGGAGATTATGTATTCTAATACTAGGATATTGTCACCAGAGGGTATATAAATTACAGCAAGGGTTAGTGTTTTATAGTCATTTAGTTTGCAGTTCAGTGTTAGTAGTTCTGTTGGTAGAAACTGAGGGGGTAGGTTTGCTAATGATAGAGGTTGAAGTGCTTGGAGTAAATTATGGCGACACCGCCACCTTTCTTTTAAGGTCTGTCAAATCAGAAGATGTAACCAGGGGAAAGAAATTATTTGTCTAAGATGTGAGGTTTGAGCCAGGTTTCTGTGAAAGTTATTATGTCTGGTTAGTATTCGTCAATTAGTGCATGCAATTCACTAATTTTATTTGAAAGACTGTGAATGTAAAGAGAGAGGAATGTTAGACAACTTTAGGGGGATCTGGACTGATGTGAGGTAGGTTGATAGGGATGGTAAGTGGAGGTGTTGTTGGAGCCTAGGGTAGGGTGGATGTCCCCTGACAGTAGTGTAGATTTGAAGAAATGGAGAACTGAAGGAGAACTGAGGGGGGTGGAAGTGGAATCTGAATTTGATTTTAGAGTGAGTTGGGGGAAGGGGGAAATTTTGATTTGAGGAAGGAGTGTGTTAAAGGCTGGAAGTATAGATGTGGATATGATAAATGAATGCAGGGTTTGGGAATTTAAAGTGTAGTGACAGGAAGTAGGAGAACAAAGGAAGGGATTAACTGGGATATGACAACAGGTAAGGTGGGAAAGGAGTATTAGAAGAGGGGGTGCAGTGAAAAGTGTGTGAGCCATGGTGGGAGAAGAAAATTGAGAGAGGAGGTTTTATGATTGAAAAAAATAGTAGGATGAGTAAGAGTGCAAGTGTGAGATTGGTATGAGTAGGAAGAAATATTGTGAAGATAGTATAAGGGTGTGGTTGGAGAGAGTTGGCAGACAGGAAAAAGGGGGCAGATAAGGTAATAGTGTTAGAGAGTAAGCGTGTTGTTCTATAAGACAGGGAGTAAGTGTAGTTGGTGAATTAAGTTAATGGTGGGTATTGGATACAGGTGGGATGGGAATAGAAAGTATATATTGAGACAGGAGTGTATTTAAGTTGACAGAGACAGAGAGAGTAGGAAGAAGGCAGGAATAGAAGTGGAAATGATGTGAAGAGAGGAAAGAATGTAGACTTGTAGATTGGTTGTTGTGGTGGGGGATTGGTAGATAATATAAGTAAGGCACAGATGGTAGTAAAGTGACAGATTGGCAGGTGAGGGAGGTAGGACTGATAGGCTTGTGAGGTTGTCTAGGTGGGGGTGTGGTTGATAATATAAGTAAGGTATGTAGGGAAGTTGAGAGGAACTCATTGGCTGGTGAGGGAGGAAGGACTGATTTGCTGGTCATCATCATGATCATCATCACCAGCCCGTTTTTCCCATTGTTTTCTACATGGAGTTGGGGTATTGTGTTAACTGTTGCCAACTCTGTTGGTTCAGTGCCACACTCCTGCCTTCTTTAACACTCATGCCTGACTGTCGCAGATCTTCTTTCACACAATCCATCTACCTCTTTTGCTGGACGTCCTCGCTTACTCTTACCCTCTTCCTGTCTGTCCCAAATCTTCCTCACCAGATTGTCTTCTGCTTTTCTACACATGAGTCCAAACCACTGTAATCTGTTCTCTTTGATTTTGTCTGCAATTGGAACTACTTCTGTCATAGACTACACCTGATACTCTTTGCCAGTTGGCTGCAGCCATTCTGATTCTAGCTTTAGGTTCATAGGTTGGTACTAGGCTATCGACCCTAGGGCCTATACAAGCCTAGCCATAACAATTCCCTGGATATTTCTTCCCACAATATTTATTCCCCTGGAACCCTGTCTAGCAGGATGACTGACATGATCCTCAGGGTGAATTTCCTATCTCCCATCCAGTCATCAAGGTTCCTTTTGAAGATGGCCAGAAAGGCGCTCTGCTTGACATTGATGGGCAGTCTATTACAGAGTATTTGGAGTCTTTGGGTCAGGAACCTATCCTACCAGCATGGTTTGTTCATTGTGATGACAAGGTTTAGATCCCTGGAGTGTGTGGCTCTGAGGGATTGGGATTTCTTTAAGTGGAGCATGTCCAACAGCTCAGGGTTTCATAGGTTCATAGGTTCATAGGTTCATACTAGGCTATCTGCCCAAGGGCATTTATAAGCCTAGCCCATAGTTTTGTGGCTTACGCCACCCCTTTAGTTTGGAGAAACTATGCCCATTATTTTGCTGTGCCTCTGTCGAGCAGTGACACTGAGGTAACCCCTGGGGTGTATCTGCGATCTCCCATCCATTGGTCAAGATTCCTCTTGAACAAGGCCAGCGAGGTGCTCTGCCTCACATAAACCGGGATTTTGTTCCACAGCATAGGGAGTCTTTGGGTGATGAATCTATCCTCCAGCACGTCCTATTAATAACCGTGTCGAGGTTTAAGTCTCCGCCCTTGTGGCTCTGAGGGATCTAGATTTTTGAGATGAAGCATGTTCATCAAATCTGGGTTTGACATGGCCTTGTATGTCAGGCATAGGTCACCTCTGAGCAAGCGGTAAGCAACTGAATATAACTGGAGTTCTTTCAGTCGGGCAGCATAAGACAGATTTTGAGACCCTTTATCCTTTTGGTGAGGAACTTTTGTGGCCTCTCCAGCTGCTGCAAGTGTCGGGTCAGATACATTCCGAATGGGGCATTGTACTCGATCATTGGTCTGATGAGTGATGAGTATAGGGAGACTATGACTTCCCTTGATCTAGATGTGAATCCCTTCATGATAAGGTGGGCAATGTAGAAGGTCTTCCTAACTACTTTAGCAATATGAGTGTCGAATGAAAGGCTACTGTCAACCTGGGTTCCCAGGTCCCTAATAACTTCTTCTGTGTGCAGGGGATTGCCACCTATATGGTAGCTAGGGGTAACCTTATTTTTCCCGAAGGGTATGACTATGCATTTCTTGGCATTTAACTTTAGGCCATGGCTCTGGCACCAGTTATCCATTTCTGTGAGACCCTTCTGAAGGATATCTGTGTCGGATGTGTTTTCAACTACGGCGCCCAGTTTGCAATCATCTGCAAACTTTGTCAGCCATAACCCTCCTGTGTTTGCTTGTACTTCAGAAAAGTAGATGCCAAACAAGAGTGGGCCCAGGACTGAGCTCTGTGGGACACCACTTGTGACAGGCTTTGAGTCTGACATGGCGCCAGCAACTCTGACCCTGTGGGTTCTGTCACTCAGCCAGTTTGCAACCCATCTTGTAATGTATGGGTTTACATTTAAGTTGATGAGTTTTTCAATGATACCCGAGTGAGGTATTGTATCAAAAGCCTTCGCCAGGTCTAGGTAGGCTGTATGGACTGCCTTTCCCTCGTCAATGGCCTTGGTGACTGTTTCGAATAAGTCAACCAAGTTTAGAAGGCATGATCTGCCTTTGACAAAGCCAAACTGGGTTGGATCCAAAGTATGCAAGTTCCCTATGTCTTTATTTATGAGATCCATTATGATCCTCTCCATGGCTTTGCAGATAAGGCTTGTCAAGCTAATGGGACGGTAATTTCCAGGGTCGGTGGAGGCACCGCCTTTGTGGAGTGGGACCACAGTCGCTGGGCGCCAGTCCCTGGGTACGTATCCGGAGGTGAGACTAAGATTAAACAGCTGTCCTAACTGTGGGTTTAATTCCTCATTGAGTTCATGGAGCACACAGCCGGGGACACCATCAGGTCCCATAAATGCTGTGTTCTTTGCCTTGGAGAGAGCAATTCTCACCTGGGCGTTAGAGATGTTTGGGGGGCTACAATCATTTGGTATAGATATCTCTCCTTTAGGGGAGAAGTTTGCACTGAACCTTTCAGCCAGTATGTTGGCAATGTCTGTAGGATCAGTAATCTTCACATCATTTTGAACTAATTCTGAGCATATCTGGGAGTTTCCTCCTAGGTTTCTGACATAGCTAAAGAATGCCTTATGGTTGTCTTTAGAGTCCTTAGCTATTTTTTTCTCAAAATTAGCTTTGGATGATTTTATGAGAGCTCTTAGCTTTTACTTATAGTGATCAGCGGTGTCTTACCTTTTAAGGATTTTGCTCTATCTTGTAGTAGCTTTCTCCTTTTGTTGTAGAGTTTGTTTATGGCTGGGGTCCACCAGACTGGACGCTTGCCTTTGGTACAAAGAGTCTTTGTTTTGCTTGGGATTGCCTGATCCATGCAGCCTGCAGGTGCTGGTAGAAGGCATTTGTAAGTGATTCAGCGGTTTGAGTAATGTTAACTGCCAGCTCAGGGGCCTTAAAGGAGACCACACTACTCTTTAGAAGTGTGAAGTCGGCTTCGAGAAGTTCTTTACTGTGGTCTTTTTCATTTCGGTGGGGCGGGATGAGGACCTCCAGAGAGATTAGTTTGTGATCAGATCTAACCAGTGAGGGGTATACTTCGGCATTGAACATTGTGCTCCCATGTTCATGATGATGAGATCAAGTATGTTTTCTCCTCTTGTGGGGATGGTGACTAGTTGTTCCATGGCATTTGAGTTTATGAATTCCAGGAACTTTTGGGCTAGAGTGTTTGGGCTTGAGTAGTGTTCCCAGTCTATATTAGGGTAGTTGAAGTCACCTAGTATGATGGTGTTCAGAGATACATTTATCCCCTCCAGTGTTTTCAGGAAGGCCATATGAGGTTCCTGAGTTTGCGGGGGTGGCCTGTAACATACTACAAATTGCAGAGCAGTCTTGCCTATGGTTAATTGCACCTGGATGGTTTCCGATGCATCGTGCGATGCCACCAATCTTGAGGTGTGGGTGTCCTTGATGAATATGGATACCCCTCCTCCTTTCTTGGTATTGTCCAGGTTTTGGGGCCGGAACGCATGATATGAGGTAAAACCTGATAGTGCTGGGGTGCTCTCAGGAGCCTTGAACCAGGTTTCTGTCACAGCACAGACATCGATGTTCTCCATACTGAGAAGGGCCTCGAAAAGTGCATCTTGAGGTTGAGACTTCTGGCACTGAGCAGCATTACCCTTAGTTTTTTCTTTGTTTTGTTCTAGGGTGGTAGGTTTAGAATTTGAGCCTTGCCTAAAAAGGCACTATGGGGTGGCAAGAGCCTTTGCCAAAATCCGGAATCCCAGGGGTGACAAGTGCAAGCCATCCCTTGCGAAGCAGCGTGGCATGTCCAGCATGTCATCCCAGGCAGACAGACATTGGATCCCCTTTGAATGACACCAGAGTTTAAGCCAATTGTTAAAGCTGATCATCTTATCTCTGTATTGTGGCATCATTCTTGGTGAAGGTAGGATACTGCTCAAGGTCAGGGTCATACCTGCTTGGGCTACATAATCAGAGAGCTTCTCTATGTCTCTTTTCATGAAGTCCAAGGAGGTACGTCTCAGGTCGTTAACACCAGCGTGGACAATGATTGAGTCGTACTTGTACCTGCTGTTGAGAGACCTGAGTGCATGCGTTATGTGGCGGATTCTAGCACCCGACAGACAGCTTACTGTGACCTTCTCCTTACTCAGTCTGGTGAGCGGGACGTCAGTGTGTCTGACTATGGAGTCACCAATGACTAGTGTGTCTGGCATTGTGTATGGCCTTAAGGGCTGTGACTGCTTGACACTCTGACTGTGTGGTCTATGTGTTGCAGGTGTTGTGTTCTGAGGTGGTAGTTGTTTGGGTGTCTGCTTTGGTGGCCTCTGCTGTTTTGGTAGATTTTTGATCAGAGCCTCTGAGTATGTCTTTGTGTGTTTATGTGTATGATTTGAGGTTGTGATGGTATTATGTGAGACTGGGTCTATAGTGTGTGTGGTTACCTTCTCCTCCTGTCTGGTCATGCCAGTCCTATGTTGAGAGAGCTCAGCCTCCAGTTTGGCCATATAGTTGCATCTCTCGCATGTATTTGTGTTTTGTGGGAGGAGGAGAGGGTTGTCTGTGTACATGAGGCAATTGTAACATTGCCTCAATATTCCCAGGTTCACCAGCTGAGCAGGAGAGGACATTAGCAACTGATCCCTCGACATGCTAGAAGGAATAGACAGAAAAACTTAAGAAAAGGTTCTGGGGGATGTGGGTGACCGAGAAATGGGGTTTGCTTTTTTGGGGTACTTTCTATAACAAGAGTGCTGTATCGAGGTGATAAGTACTGTAGGAGCAAGTGCTTCGCTATACAGATAGAGAATAGTCTACTTGGGAGTCAAGTAGAGATAATTTATAGTTGTAGGATACACTAAATAGGACAGTAGTATACTTTGAGGAAGGTAGTTTTAAGGGAAAATTTGAAGAGTGGACTTTAGGTAGCCCTAATAGTTTAAATCTGATTAACCTGTGCAACGGTAGCAGCTCCGCGCTAACGCGTGCTTTATAGCAGGGGGCTGGAAAAAACAGGAAATGACCCAAAATGGCCGATTTAATTACTAGTTGCTGCTTCTAACCACTCCTCTGAGGACAAACAAGCAGCTCAGTACTCCCCACTCCCACTGGTGAGTAAAGAAACTACCTCTGGCCACACAAGAAAATGGAGGAACACAGAAACCAAATACAAAGCCCAGGGATCAGCAAAATCTGATCACTGGAACAACTAACTAGGAAAGTTTAGGAAAGGAGAAATATTTTTTTGTTTTTTTGTTTTTTTTGCAAACAGACATGGCCTTGTATGTTAAGCAGAGATCACCTCTGAGTACACGATATGCTGGAGAGTATAGCTGGAGTTTTTTTAGATGGTCATCGTAGGGCATCTGCTTTAGGCCTATGATTCTTTTAGTGAGGTATTTCTGTGGCCTTTCCAGCTGTTGGAGATGTCTTGTGAGGTACATACCAAATGGGGTGTACTCTATAATGGGTCTAATGAGGGATGAGTACAGTGGGACAATGACCTCCTTTTTTCTGGATAAAAAGCCCTTAGTGATGAGATGTGCCACACAGAAGGATTTCCTGACTGTTGTGTCGATGTGATTGTTGAAGGTGAGTACGCTGTCCACCTGTGTCCCTAAGTCTCTCATCACATTTTTGGTGTTTAGTATACTGCCACCTATGTGGTAATTCATGGGTACATGTTTTTTCCCAAAGGGGATAACTATACATTTCTTGGCATTAAGCTTGAGCCCATGGCTCTGGCACCAAGCATCTGTTTTTCTAAGGCCCTTTTGTAGAATATCCACATCATTTGGGGATTCAATAATGGCTCCCACTTTGCAGTCATCTGCGAACTTTGTTAGCCAGAGTCCCTTAATGTAGGCCTGTAATTCAGAGAAGTAGATGCCAAACAAGAGCGGTCCCAGGACTGAACCCTGAGGTACTCCACTTGTCACTTGTCTGGAACAGGATTTGGAGTCAGCTACTTTTACAGACTGGGTTCTGTCAGTAAGCCAGTTGGCAACCCATCGAGTGACATAGGAATTTATGCCCAGCTTAGTAAGTTTATCTATGATTCCAGAGTGGGGAATGGTGTCGAAGGCCTTGGCAAGGTCCAGATATGCTGTGTGGACTGCCTTACCCTCGTATACAGCTCTGGAGACTGATTCAAAGAAGTCAATCAGGTTCAGGAGACAAGATCGGCCCTTCATGAACCTAAACTGGGTGGGGTACAGTGTTTGAAGGTTGCCAATGTCTTTGTTTATAAGTTCCATGATAATGCATTCCATGCCCTTGCAGATCAGGCTCGTCAGACTGATGGGACGGTAGTTCCCGGGATCCAAGGTAGATCCCTCCTTGTGGAGTGGGATAACTGTAGCTGTGCACCACTCAGTGGGCACAAAGCCTGAGGTGAGGCTATGATTAAACATGACACTTAGGTGAGGTGCCAGCTCATTTTGTAGTTCATGTAGTACACAGCCCGGGATGTCATCTGGTCCTATGGATGCTGTATTCTTAGCTTTGGAGAGTGCGGTTTCTACCTGTGTGACAATGATTACCAGAATTTGGCAATCTTTTGTTGTTGAGATGGGCCCTTTAGGAGGTGAGAGGGGGGTGAAGCTGGCACTAAATCGATCTGCCAGGATATTGGCAATATCCTTGGGATCAGTATATTTAATGCCATTCTGTTGTAGCTCAGAGCATGTCTGAGCATTGCCATTTAGATTCTTGACATAACTATAGAATTCAATGTGGTTGTCTTTGGAATCTTTGGCAATTTTATTTTTGTAACTAGCTTTGGAGGATTTTATCAGGGATCTCAGCTTCTTACTGAGGCTGGTAAGGGAGTTTTTTGCATCCTGGGATTTTTCTCTTTATTGCAACAGTTTATTTCTTCTGTTGTATAGTTTGTTTTTGACAGGGAACCACCATATTGGCTTCCTTTTTTTGGAGGAGAGCATCTTGGTTCTATTTGGGATGGCACGATTCATGCATGAGTGGATGTGCTTGTACGGTGCTTTAGTGTAGGATTCAGCAGTTGAACTTTCAGCTCCCATCTGCATGGGTGTCATGAAGTTTGTCACTTCTGACTTGAGTAGCATGAAGTTGGCTTTGGAGATATTTTTTACGGAGGTTTCCTTACTGGGGGATGGGATGTGGATGTCCAGGGTGATTTGCTTATGGTCAGACCTGACCAATGAGGGGGTGACCACTGATAAGGAGCATCTATCTCCCATGTTGGTAATGAACAGGTCTAGGATATTAGAGCCCCTGGTGGGACAATGGATTAGTTGATCCAGGGCGTTGAAATTTATGAATTCCAAGAACTGTTGGGAAAAGGTGTTGGTACCCGAGTAGTTTTCCCATTTAATGGCAGGATAGTTGAAATCACCCAGTAATAGGGTATTTGGTTGTATCTTAACATTTTCCAGTATGTTTATAAAGGTGTATTGAGAATCTTGGGGCATGGTGGGGGATATGTAGCAAGCTACAATTTGGATTGCAGTCTTACCTAGTGTTAGTTGCACTTGGAGAATTTTAGATTCATTGTATTGGGCAACTAGCCTGGAGGTTTGAATATCTTTGGTGAATATGGACACTCCTCCATCTTTAGTTTTTCGGTCTTGGTTTGGTGGCCGAAAAGTGTGGTAAGAGTTTTAGCCTGGTATTGCAGCGGTTCTCTCTGGAGCCTTGAACCAAGTCTCAGTTACTGCACAGATATCGATGTTCTCCATTTTTAGGAGTGTCTCGAGAGAGTGCATTTTGAGGTTTAGACTTCTAGCATTGCATTACCTTCAGATTTTGCATGCTTGTATCTGTTACAGTGGTGGTTTTGTCCTTTGAACCTTGCCTAAAAAAGGCACTATAGGGGTGGCAAGAGCTTTAGCCAGTAACCTTAATCCCAGGGGTGACAGGTGCAAACCATCTCTGGCAAAACATCGTGGTTTGTCGATCATGTCGTCCCAGGCAGACAGATACTGGATCCCCTTTGAATGATACCAGAAGCTTAGCCAATTGTTGAAGTCAATCCTTTTGTCCGTATACTGTGGTATCTTTCTGGGCGAAGGCAGAATGCTACTCAGGGCTAGGGTCATACCAGCCTGGGCCACATGATCCAAGAGCTCTTCCATGTCTCTTTTCATGTAGTCCAAGAAATACAAATGGAAACACCAAACAACACCGTAACCACTGTCCATAAGATGGAACCGTCTTTGTAATGTGAAATAGCAGCACAGGTGCAACACGACTAGAACAGGCAACAAAAACTGTTTATTAACTACTGTTGAAATAGTATATATAATAATATATGTTCTGATGAAGTCTGCATAGTCAGATGAAAGCACTTAACCATGGTTTTATACTATTTCAACAGTAGTTAATAAACAGTTTTTGTTGCCTGTTCGAGTCGTATTGCACCTGTGCTGCTATTTCACATTACAAAGACGGTTCTGTCTTATGGACAGTGGTTATGGTGATTTTCATGTAGTCCAGAGAGGTACGTCTCAAGTCATTCACTCCAACATGGACAATGACAGAGTCGTATTTGTACTTGTTGTGGAGTGACTTGAGTGCATGCGTTATGTGGTGGATCCTGGCACCAGACAGGCAGCTGACTGTAATTTTCTCCTTGTTCAGCCTGGTGAGTGGGACATCAGTTTGTCTGACTATAGAGTCACTTATAACTAAAGTGTTGGGTACATTGTCTTGCCTTAGGGGCTGTTGTTCGGTGGCACACTGGTATTGTGAGCTATGTGTCACTTTGGTTGTGACTGGTGTTTGTTTGCGTTTCTGCTTCAGAGGTCCTTGTTGCTTGGGCAGGTTAATATTAGGGACCTCTGCATATGTGGGTTTAGTGTTGCTATGTGTGGGTGTTGATGGTGTGGGTTTTGAAGGGGTGTGTGTTGCTTGAGGTGTAGTGCAGGTGTTAACCTACACCTCTTGACTGTCTAGCACAATCTTGGCTGGAGAGAGCATTGCTTCCAGTTTGGCTATGTAAGTGCATCTCTCGCAGGTTGCAGTGCTGGGCGGTAGGAGGAGAGGGCTGTCTGTGTACATGAAGCAGTTGCTGCATTGCCCCAGTATGCCCAGATTCACCATGTGGACAGGAGAAATCACCAGAAGCTGACCCTTGGACATGCCTGTTTAGGTGCTTTTTTGTAACGTACAAGAGCTGTTTTCCCTTACCTTTGCAAGGTACTTTGCAATTGTAGGCTGTTTAGTGCCTACGATTAATTTCTCCTTATTAACAAGGAGAGTTGAGTGCTTGTATCAGTTTAAGGCTTCCTAGTGCTTTCCAGCAGGTTCCAGATCAAGTGCTAGTCACAGGGGTTCAGATTTTTGTGCTACTGGTGAGAAACCAGCTAGTTCTAAGGGAATATTTGAAGTGCAGACTTTCTGGCACCTGGAATAGTTTAACTGTAGTCCCGCGGTGCTGCACGATGTGAAAAATGCACAAACACATGCGTTTTTAAGCCAGAAAGTTGAAAGGGATAGAAATCAGCCCAAAATGGCTAAAATTACAATTTCAGAGCTGGAAACCACTCCTCTAGTGTCAGACAGGCAGTACAATGCTCACCACTCCCATTGGTAAGCAGAAGGACTTTCCTCTACCACAGCAAGGTCTGGATAGCTCTGAACACAGAAAATAAAGTCCAGAAAACCAGCAAAGCCTGGGATCTTGACTACACTAGCTAGGAAAGGTGGGAAACGAGCAAACAAAATAGTATTTTTTTTTTGTTAAAACAGGCTAAACAATGCAATAATACACTAAATAAACACAGAAAAGGCTAACACACTTGAATGTGTAGCCCAAAACAGTAAACACAATTAAAACTCTACAAAAATTAGCAATTTAAAACTTTTTTAAATGAAGCAAGGCAAGTGCACAACTGAAAACTGAAACAGATGCTTGTTGCCAGAGCCATGGGCTCAAGCTCAATGCCAAGAAATGTATAGTTATCCCCTTTGGGAAAAAACATGTACCTGTGAATTACCACATAGGTGGCATTACACTAGACACCAAAAGTGTGATAAGAGAATTAGGGACACAGGTAGACAGTGATTTCACCTTCAATAACCACATCGCCACAACAGTGAGGAAATCCTTCTATGTGGCACACCTCATCACTAAGGGCTTTTCATCCAGAAAAATGGAGGTCATTGTCCCACTGTACTCATTCCTCATTAGAACCATTATAGAGTATAATGCCCCATTTGGTATGTACCTCTCAAGACATCTGCAACAACTGGAAAGGCCGCATAAATACCTCACTAAAAGAATCACAGGTCAAAAGCAGATGCCCTATGCTGACCACCTGTAAAAATTCCAGCTATACTCTATTGCATATCATCTACTCCGAGGCGATCTCTGCTTAACATACAAGGCCATGTCATACCCTGATCTGTTGGACATGCTACACTTAAAGAAATCCCAATCCCTCAGAGCCACACGCTCCAGGAATTTAAACCTTGTCATCACAATAAACAAAACATGCTGGAGGGATAGGTTCCTGACCCAGAGACTCCCCAGACTCTGGAATAGACTGCCCATACATGTCAAGCTGAGCGCCTCTGTGGCCCTGTTCAAAAGGAACCTTGATGATTGGATAAGAGAAAGGAAATTCACCCCAGGGATCACGTCAGTCATCCTGCTAGACAGGGGTCCAGGGAAGTAAATAGTGTGGGAAGAAATAGCCAGGGAATTGTTATGGCTAGGCTTGTATAGGCCCTAGGGCCAATAGCCTAGTACCTACCTATGAACCTAAAAACGATTTAAGAGGCAGTAATACAGTAGAATAAGTAACTAGCCTACATATACAGAAAAGTCTATATATACAGAAAAGCAGCTAAAACACACTAAAACAGTTCAGATGCAGTGCAACCTAGAGCACTTGAGTTGTAGCAATATTAAGGCAAATGCAGTTTTAATAAATGCACTAAAATATACTCTATATTTCCGAAATGTTTGAGAAGCACAGGCAGAACACAAGGAGATTCAGGCAAATTTTTTTTTTAAGAAAGGGAGAAAGGCGAACAGAAGGAAAGAAACTAAGTGGGTTGGCCTTCTCAGATGTTCTCTCTGTATTAGGTAGAATGAGATAATGACACTAGACTGGGAGGAGTGTCCAAGATTACGTTTAGAGTAGGGGTGGGCAACTGCAAGGCCAGCAGGTATAAAGACAAGATGCCAGTAGGGAGGGATGGTGAAAAAACACTACAGAAATGTTTATCACAAGTGAGACAATAGCTATGAAATACAGTACAATTATGCAGTATACAATAAAATTGCTATAAATATCTAGAACAAGCAATAACTACTACAAATAAGCAAAAAAAGGCTACTTATTGCTATATATCACAGATCAGCTGCTCCTCCTCAGATAGCTCTGTGTGTAATGGCTGAAACACTCAAGTTAACTTCTTAACAGAAAGTTGAAACCTGAAACAACTTTAAAAAAAAGCCCAAAAGAACCAATGAGGTGGTTTCTCCAAGCCGTAGCCCTGGCAACCCAAGTAGACAATGACCATAAACATTAAACTCTCACTGAAGTGGGGAATGGTCTTTGCTAACTAAGATCGCCTGGACAATGAGCTCAGAAAACAGCCTCTAGCAAACAACTAGGCCCACAACACAATCAGGAATATGGAGAATATTACAGCCACTACCTAAACTATTTAGGCAGAACACACTGCAGAAATGTTTATCAAAAACACACAATCAGGAATATGGACAATATTACAGCTACAACCTAAACTATTTAGGCAGAAAACACTACAGAAATGTTTATCACAAGTGAGCCAATAGCTATGAAATACAGTACAAGTATGCAGCATACAATAAAATTGCTATAAATATCTAGAATAAGCAATAACTACTAAAAAATAAGCAAAAAAGGCTACTTATTGCTATATTTCACAGATCAGCTCCTCCTCCTCAGATACCTCTTCATTCAGACCATCCTTCTCCTCAACCACTCCTCCCAGATACTTGAAGCTGTTTACCTGTTCCACTATCTTCCCTTCTATCTCACTTCTCAGCGTCTTCTGATTTCCCCAGTTTGCTGCCATTACCACTGTCTTATCTGTGCTTAGTTTCATCCCATGTGCCTTCAGATTTTCATTCCATTCTTCTATCCTTTGCTGAAGTTCTAGCTCAGAGTCTGCCTGTACTACCACATCATCTGCATAGAGCAGCTTTGTTGCTCTGTCCCCTCCATCACCAGTATGAACGGTAGTGAGCTCAGAGCTGAACATTGATGTACACCCACTCCCACTGGGAACCCCTCTGTGAGGCCAAACACTATTCGTACTTGAGTCACTGGGTCCTTGTACATAGCCTGCTCTAATTCTACCAATGTTTCTGGGACTTCAAACTGCCTCAGATGGTTCAATGGTTAAGGTTCTGACTTCCAACCAATGCCTGTTTGGAGTCTGCATGTTCTCGCTGTGTCTTTGTGGGATTTCTCCAATGTCTGAAAAACATGCTGAGTGTTTCCATCAAAAATTCACCAATGAATGGAGCTGTGGGCAGCAGCACAGACTCTACATGGTTCCCTATAGGGGGAAGAGTTGTACAGACCAATCCCTTTGGGCATCTACTGTGGTGCACAGTATCCTCAAGATAGGAGAACACGGATCACATACTGCACGCTGTGGCAGGGCTAGCCACTTGACGGTGTAAAATATGGCTCTAGGTGATTCGTTCATTGGCTGGTGAGGTTGTCCAATTGGGAATATAATTCACATGAATGAATGAGTAACCACAAATTCACCCCAGTTTAGCATCAATGGCCTTCATGGATAGCAAAAACATATAACTACCCCAAATATAGTTGTTTGGCCCTGTCTTTGGATGTTCATATTGCTCAGGCTTCTGAAAATCCTCACAGATCAATAGCCTAGTAAGTAGTTAAGGAACTATGCACCTATAAGGAGGGCAGAATCTATTGCAACAAGCAGTGAAAAGCATGAAACAGTCACACAGGTTGCCAGCCTGTTGGAAGCAGAAGGAAAAAGACAGGAGCCATCTCCACTCGAGGTGTTAGTATACTGCATGTCTAAAACTTTTTACTTTTAGTTTACTTAGCTACTGCAGGTTATTTTATTTTCTCCTTACTGTTTATAACAACACTGGTTCTTAACAGTTTTACAGATTATTTTTGTTTAAAATACTACTTTTGTACAGATATTATTCCACATGAAGAGACCAGGGCTGTCTGTAAATAACATGACACAACAAAAGTGAATGACTCGCTTAGGATTCCAATGCATTGTAATTATCCATTTTCCAATCAATACCAAGCAGACCCAATTCTGCTCCTTTTCTTGTTTTTTAGTTCACAACAACAGTCCATGCACTTATTTGGTACCATGTGTTTTCTTTTATTTTTAATATCTTTTTCACAAAGACCTACATAAATTATAGAATTTTCTAACACTTCTGGATGCATACCTCTCAACTTTTCAGATTTTCACAGAATGTCCAGATTTTTGCCTCATATGTTTGGTCTGTTTTTCATAACATTGTGTTTTTTTTTCTGACAAATTAGTGGCAAATCATTAAAGATTGAAGTTAGAAAATAATGACAGACATTTCAGTTTCAGACGTCATACCCTTCAGAAAATTCATGCTAAGGCAAAACATGTTATTCTATCAACTTTCAAAGTTTGTAAGAGCAATATTTAAAAATTGTCCCTATTTTTGGGCCTTTGCATCACTTTTATTTACAGCTTTGTCAAGATTTCTTGCTCTATAGGTGCATAGGTTCATAGGTAGATACTAGGTTATTGGCCATAGGGCCTATATAAGCCTAGCCAAAAAGGTACCCTGGCTTTCGCCACCCAAGAAAATTATTTTCCTGTGCCCCTGTTGAGCAGAGCCACAGAAGTGATCCCCAGGGTGAATGTCCTATTTCCCATCCAATCATCAAGATTTTTCTTGAAGAGTGCTAATGAGGAGCTTTGTTTGCTATAGATAGGTAGTTTGTTCCAGAGTATGGGAAGTTGGGACAGGAATATATCCCTCCAGCATGTTCTGTTTATTGTGGTGATAAAGTTTAGGTCCCTAGTGTGTGTAGCTTGGAGGGGTTGGGATTTCTTTAAATGGAGCATGTCCAACAGCTCTGGGTTTGACATTGAGATGGTCTGCGTGGGGCATCTGTTTGAGGCCGGTAATCTTCTTTGTGAGGTATTTCTGTGGTCTTCCCAGTTGTTGTAGATGTCTTGTGAGGTACATACCAAAAGGGGCATTGTACTCTATAATGGTGATGAGTAGAGGGGAACAATGACCTCTTTTTTCCTGGATGACAAACCTTTTGTGATGAGGTGTGCCACGTAGAAGGATTTCCTGTCTACTGTGGCGATGTGATTATGAAAGGAGAGACTACTGTCCACCTGTATCCCAAGGTCTCTTATCGCACTTTCTGTGTTAAGTATACTACCGCCTATGTTGTAGTTCATGGGTACAGAGTTTTTCCAAAGGGGATGACAATGCACTTTTTGGGACTGAGCTTGAGGCCATGGCTTTAACACCAGGCATCTGTCTCAGTGAGGCCCTTTTGTAGGATGTCCACATCATTAGGAGTTTTGATTATGGCTTCTAGTTTGCAGTCATCTGTGAACTTCATTAGCCAAAGACCTTCTGTGTTAGCCTGTACTTCAGAGAAGTAGACACCAAACAGGAGAGGACCCAGGACTGAACCTTGTGGTACTCCACGTGTCACTGGTTTGAAGTCGAATTTGGAGTCCGTTATTTTCACAGTGTGGGTTCTGTCAGTGAGCCAGCTGTCAATCCATCTTATGACATAGGGATTTATAGCTAGTTTAGTGAGTTTATCTATAATTCCAGAGTGTGGGATGGTATCGAAAGCCTTGGCGATATCTAGATAGAGGTTAGATAAAAGGTTGAGAGGCATATCCGGAAGTGATGTTCTTTCATGTGGTGTTATTAACACTGTTTAGTCATTACTGCATTCAATATTGCATAATCCTCATTGTCTTCAAATTGCTTAACAAATGCTACCATGATGAGGAGCTTTTTCTAGGCTTCCACTAACATTGGACACTAACTGAGATCGACAAACTAATTTATTACAGTAAATGTAAATAAAACAATATGGTTCAGTATTAAAATACCTCACAACAGATATTCCTGAAAAAAATGAGGGAGAAGTTGATTTAAGTTGTATGGTTAGTACTCAATTTTTAATGGTCATGGATGAAATGATCATGTGCAATGGTGTAGTATTTTTCTGATACAAAAATACATGAAAACAAGAATGTGTACATTCAAGACCGAAGGCCAACAGTTCTGAGGACATGCATGTAAGAAACTCTTTTTTCAAAGAGTGGGGTGAAAAAGGTGAAAACAACATGCTTGCTGTGTAAACAGTGGGGTAAAATTGTGAATAAATGTGTACAGCAGAGCATGCCTGTGCGGTGGCCAAAAGAAGTTACTGACTTAGACTGGCAGCTTATTCAGCAGGTAGGAATTTGGGAAAACAAGGCCAAAACAGTTATTTGCCTCTGAAGTCTATATGCATTTAACTTCTGTTTCATGGCTTAAAATTATTCATGTGCAGAATGACATTAATGGAGCTGCATTTTCAAGGGTGTTTACCCAGTTTTGTATGTGCATTGCAATGCATCAGTAAGATAACCTACTACTTCCCAACTATGACTTTACTAATTCTAGTATATAAAGAAAAACTTCAGTACACAGTGTGCATTTAGTCAAGGTTTAGCCATGGAAAACTACATTGCAAACATTTTTTAGCCAAGAAATGTTTATTTAAATTTTAAATCCTTAAATATAAGAAGAAAAACATTAGGTTTTTACATGAAAAGTCAGGAACAACTAATGATAATGGCTCTTATTTTTACCAATAATGCTACATTTACATAACATCTAAGGTATTTCAAGTATTCTGAGACAATGCTGAACTTTGAACATTAAGGAATGTAGCTGTTTCTGACCTTTAACGTTAAATAAACAACTGACCCTGACTGCATAACTTCTGGGAAATGATCTTTTAATCTTGTGTTTTGAGCCAACACTCAAAATCCATCCATTGTATATAATGACCATCATACTTTAGGCATCAGTTCATACTACATGGAGAGTTGGTTTTGGCCGAGAACTGCCCTTGATGGAAGCTGTAGAGAAAGCGGATAAATTAAGTGTATTGGCAGCAGTAACAAAGAACATTCTTGCAACATAATGGGCCCTGCGGATAATGATACAGCATTATCACTGAAGGCATATTTTACAGTGGAGCCTGGGGGGCAATCTGATAAACTAATTGTACCTGTGCGCTGAATGACAGATAATTAAATCAGCATAAAGAATGAATCGTAGCATTCAAAGGGTTAAGTGCAGACCTGTACACTAACTACTTTGGGAATAAATGTCCACAGCAGAGAGTATAATTTTGATGTCTTAGAGTAAATCTGTGTTGTACTGTCTAGCAGACTGAGACTTCTATGCATCATTTTAAATGTTTGCTCTTATGTTCTGAGCTGATTAATGGGTATGTGAAAGACATTATGAATCTAAACATGGGATTTGATCATCAAATGGGCAGTTCTGAAAACTATATGAGGCAAAAAGAGACAAATCAGTTAGTGAACAGCTGGCTCCATCTTTCAAAGATATCTGGCCCTGACTATGCCTCAGATAATCAGTCTTGCCAGCAACGTGGGTACTTGATGAGCTTGTCAGAGTCAAAGAAGTATGGATGTCAGCAATGTTGTGAGGGCATTTGAAAGGTTTTAATGAAGTAATTTCACCTAGAAGAAGGTTTGAAATCATAGCATTTGTAATTAGGGAATTTGGGAGTGTATGTATTTAAAGGGCTTGCCAGTGCCAGAGAAGGATGGAGGAGAGCAATGTGCTGAGGGGGTTTAAAGAGTCTTGGTGATGCAGCTTCACCTGGGAAAAGGTTTATAATAGCATCTGCAAGTAAGGACTTAGGGTAGTACAAATGCACAACTAAATTCGCACATACACATGATGCACACATGTACAGACCTTCATGAATTCATATGCACACACACACACACACACACATTTACATATAATATAAGTATACACACACACATATATATATATATATACATATAATATACATATATACACACACACACACTCACACACACATACACACACATAATATAATATACATACACACACACACACACATATTTACATATAATATATGTATACACACACACACACACACATATAATATATGTATATACACACATGCACACACACACACACAAACACACACACATATATACATATACAATAATATATGTATATACACACACATACACACACACACACACACACTTTCGTGCACATATTTTATCACTGATTCATGTCTCACTCTCCGAGTGTTCTAGGAGGTCAAAAGAAATGAATGCACCAGTGGTGAACAGGGTCCTGATGATAAAAAGAAGCGACTGGGGGGAAAATACTTTAAAAATAGTTAATATGGAAATGACTTTTATAAAATGTTTTCTAAAAAAACATGTCAATGCAAGATAATGCTACAACAGAGCATACCTCTCAATTGTCCAGATTTTCATAGAATGTCCAGATTTTTGTCTCAGATTTTGGTCTGTTCCTCATAAATGTGTAATTAAGGGGCTGGGTGGGTGGCCTAATGGTTAAGGTGTTTGCCTTACAAACACAAGATACAGGGTTTGAGTGTCACAAGGGATAACTGGTTAGGCTTACAATGGCTCACAAGGGCAACTAACCTATGAGCCAGTGACCAACTTTCTGGCAAATCATTGAGAACTGAAGTCACTAAATAATGATGCACATTTGAGTTTCAGACGTCATATCCTTCAGAAATGCACACCAACACAAATCCTGTTATTCTAGCAATTTTATAAGAGATATGTTAACATCTATCATATTTTTGGGCCTTTGTCTCCCTATTATTTTAGGCTTTGTCCAGATTTCTTTTGCTAAGAAGTTGAGAGGTATGCAACAGAGAAGCATCCAGAAAAATAAAACAATCTGACAAAGAAGCAGTAGAGGACATCTAAAAAGTGTTCTAATAGAACTGATTGTGAAAAAATATTGAGGGACTTCAGGAATAAATGGAAAACCTAATAAAACTGTTTGACATATTAATTATTTTTCCAGGATCTGTTTTGTAACCTAACAGAGTACTGTCAATCATCCTGGTGAGAGCTCAGTCTATTTATGGCATGCAGAACAGTATAACAAGGTCCTCTACGATTGCCTAAATGTTCATCAGCTCTGAGATCTTATACTGCTTAACAACGAGTAGATGGAGCCCTATATTTCTGTCCTGTCCTATATAAAATTTTTGATTTTTTGATAAATTACTGTGGATTACAGTAATGCCACAAATTAAGAGTTCCATTCTTCTTATTGTTCAGAAAATGCATGCTAATGCAAAACCTTATTTTTTTTTTTTTACTGTTTAAGTGAATTAGAGTAGTATTTAAAAGTTACCCTGGATTCTGGATTTGTGGTCCCTCACTGTTTAGGACTTATCCAGAAATTTGAGCAAAGATCCATCTATAACCCCTTTTTCCCATTTTTGCACATGGGGTCCGGGTGGCAATCATCTAGAGCCAAGCGTTACACCACTGGGTGGCTAGCCCTCCTGTGGTAGTTCTTCCACACCACACACTTGTACGTATGGCCAGTTTAGAGTGTCCAATCCACCTTTTGCATATCTTTGGAATGTGGGAGGAAACTGGAGCACACAGAGGAAACTCACGCAAAGAAAGGGCGGACATGCAGACTCCACACAAAAGGAACACCAGCTGAGAAGTGAATCACAACATGTCATGCTGTGAGGTGACAACGCTATCTACTGTGCCACTGTACAACCCTTTCTGAGCAAAAATATTGAGACGTATGTAGTCATCCAGCAGGAAAGCTTTTAAAGTATATCAGTGAGATTTTCTGGCTTGGTGAATTAGAATTTTCATACTTTCAGAACTTGCAGTGTCAAGTCATGAACTTTCAGTACAGCATCCTTTTAAAATCTCAAGGCAGCATTAAACAGGAGAAACACATTACACCCTTTACATATTGTTTGTCTATTTAATCAGTTCTTAAATGGGGAGTATGACCGTCTTGTTTAGAACATTTTCAGTCAAAACTTTCAGAGAGGATCAAGTAGAAGGTCCATGTGTTGCAAATGCTAAAAAGTTACAACAAATAAGCAAATATTAAAAAGTCTACTGCAGTTAATAACATATCACACAGACACACATATATATATATATATGTGTGTGTGTGTTTGGTAGAAATATATATATATATATGTGTGTGTGTGTGTGTGTGTGTTTGGTAGAAATATATATATATATATATATATGTGTGTGTGTGTGTGTGTGTGTTTGGTAGAAATATATATATATATATATGTGTGTGTGTGTGCGTGTGTGTGTGTTTGGTAGAAATATATATATATATATGTGTGTGTGTGCGTGTGTGTGTGTGTTTGGTAGAAATATATATATATATATGTGTGTGTGTGTGTGTGCGTGTGTGTGTGTGTTTGGTAGAAATATATATATATATATGTGTGTGTGTGTGCGTGTGTGTGTGTGTTTGGTAGAAATATATATATATATATGTGTGTGTGTGTGCGTGTGTGTGTGTGTTTGGTAGAAATATATATATATATATATATGTGTGTGTGTGTGCGTGTGTTTGGTAGAAATATATATATATATGTGTGTGTGTGTGTGTGTGTGTGTTTGGTAGAAATATATATATATATATGTGTGTGTGTGTGTGTGTGTGTGTGTTTGGTAGAAATATATATATATATATATGTGTGTGTGTGTGTGTGTGTGTGTTTGGTAGAAATATATATATATATATATGTGTGTGTGTGTGTGTGTGTGTGTGTTTGCTAGAAATATATATATATATATATATATATGTATATATATATATATATATATATATATATATATATATATATATATATATATATATATAATATATATGTAAGTATATCCATGGCTATGTATGGGTGAGAGTGAGTACAATGCTAGCACTTAGTACATTGCATATCTGGTAACAGAGTGTTAAAAGTAAAAATCCCAGTGAACCACTTATATGATGGAAAGGACCTAAATGATTCTTATAATCCCGCCCCAACTACTTGTATAGAGGATCTTCTCAATGAGGATCATGCTTCAATTATTTAAGTGGCAGCTCTAGAGGTAAAAAGCTTAACTAATGCATGCCTCAAATGAGATACACGTTTCAAAAACAGAATCAAGAGAAAAAAAAAAGACCCTCTGTAAGATCTATGAATATGATGAATATGTGTACAGTAGTATTGTGTGTTTTACTTCAGGCTGTCTTATGAAACTTATCTAAACAGTGAAACAAACTTTAGTCATTCAAATTTTTATTAACAAGTTTGCAGCTACACTTCTCATACATTAATGCCATAATTGCATAAACTTATGAAATAAAATATGTTCAAGAGGGGAAAGGCAATTAGATGCAAGGAAAATATTTAATATGGATTGCCCTAAAGAAGGCATGAAATTTGCAATGTGAAGCCACATTACAGAACTTTATAATCATTTGATCATGTGGCCAATGGAATAGGCACAGTCATTGTCTTTAAATACAGTCCAGAAACATGCACTGCCTGTAGCAACTACCTCTAATTGAGTGCTTGCACTTTACTGGGGGGTGGCATAATGGTTGTGTTTACCACACATGCAAAAGACAGAGGTTTGATTCTCACCTTAGAAGGGAACTTGGCAATCACATTTATAAAATGTTTTGACTGGCTGTAGGTCAGTCAGAGAGTACATGCTTTGCGTGTATGGGGCCCTGAGTTCAGTCTCCAGCATCTCCATAGCAGTTTTGCTGGAGTGTTGGTGTAATAGTTATTTAAATGTTTCCGGAGGATTGTCAATACTCTCGCAGAACTGAGTTCTAAACCCAGCTCTTGATTTATGACATATCCTAAGCTGCAGAATGGTGTGTCTGTGTGTGTGTGTGTGTGTGTGTGTGTGTGTGTGTGTGTGTGTGTGTGTGTGTGTGTGTGTGTGTGTGTGTGTGTTAGTACAGAGGCTTAAGGCTAAGAGCTGTAGTTCCTGTAGTATGGGGTTTGATTCCCTCAGCCCTCATTAGGTACTCTGTGACCTTAAGCAATTCACATAGCTAGTCAATGCTTGCAGGTAACTGAGATTTTGGACTAGGCTCTTCAATGGTCCTCTAGACTGCAAGACTAGTAAATATCTATGAATGATAGAAAGAGACTGCTGGAAGTCTTGGTGGCAGAAAACAATAGGGTAGTCAGATATTCTTTCACCTAATAGTTTCATTTCCTGAGTGAAAGCATGAAGAAACAAAATACACCTATCCATTTTGTGAACATTCTTAATCTTCATGAAAATGGAACTATATATATATATATATATATATATATATATATATATATATATATATATATATAGGTCACTATCAGTTGACTGAATTTTCAGAAACTTGAAATTCATATGGCTGAGACCATATGATCAAACTGAAGGTTTTGAATGGAGATCGTGGTACAGTGTGGATCAGGAAATTTACCCTTTTCCTCACTGTAGTGCAATCTCGGAGTTGGTATATATAATTTGTAGGGAGTTTGGTGGGGGTGCAGACTCAAACATGGGGTGGGCATGGGGGCTTGCCCCCTACAAAAATGAAAAAAAAAGTAGATTTTTGTGGGGGTTTTTTTGTTTTGTTTTGTTTTTTTTTTTTGATGTCCAAGTCGAAACTCAATCTTCTTTGGTCTTATTATATACACACACACACACACACACACACACACACACACATATATATATATATATATATATATATATATATATATATATATATGTATACATATATCACAGACAGAGAACAAGTCCTGCCCTAGTTCCTAGTCTCTTAGAAAGTAAAAAGATTGTAAAAATAAACTGGCTAGAGGAATTCTTGTAGATCACACCTGTTCTGGAAGGAAAGCCTTTCCTCTGCTTGATCTATTGTCTGTGGAGCATCACATAATGACCAATGTACACCAAATCCTGCAGTTTTAAAATTATAGCAGAGAGGATGGAAGGACCGATGTACACAGAATCCTACAGTTTTAAAATTCTAGCACAGAGGACAGAAGGTTCAATGCACACAAAATCCTACAGTTTTAAAATTCTACAGAGAGGATAGATGAACCAATGCACACAGAATCCTACAGAAGACGAGAGTTGTAGGACATAAACCAAACATTCCCAAACTAATATGAATATGCACATCACACAAAGACAGTTAGCAGTGTCCTATATAGTAGCAAATGCTTAGACTGTAAAATTTACCAAAAGCTAGTACTTAGGACTTTAACTTGTAACACAGTAAGGCTTTGAGCAGAGTAAGGCAGCTAGTTAGTGTGTTGAACAGAACTAACAATAGATTATAGCTAGTATTAATCCTAGACACCACATAGGTGACCCCCTGAAAAATCAAGTCCCTAAACCATAACAGACCAACCCTAATACAGGTCCTGACAGTATGGATATGCATTTTCCTAATATCTCAGTGGTCAGCTTAATCGATATGGACATCCTGAGACAATGCAGCAATTTTTTCATGTACTCTGACAACCTTTTAATCCTTTAAGAAACTAGCATGGTATGCAAGGGATCTACATATATAACTTCCCCGAGGGCTAAAATCTTGCTACGTACCAAGGTTGTCAAGAACACACATTACATTCCTCCCACATAACGCTCACCACTCACAGACCTTTTCACTCTGAGGCACTTAAAAGAAACATTCCCAATCCTCAAAGACTTCCAAAGCCATATAACAGCAATGCCTATCCTTAGCAGTCACTAAAGTACATACGAAAAACAATACCTAACACCATTCATAAGCCTTCACCCAGTGGTCCCCAAAGAACAAAGCCATAAGTCAAGCAAAATCATTACCTAACACTCTCGTCATAGAAGATTCTATTGCATGACATTCAGATTCCCTTCTCACCAGGCTGGACAAGGAGAAGGTAACTGTTTGTTGCCTATCTGGCACTTGGATCTGTAATATCACACACGCACTCAAGTCACTGTACCACATATACCAATATGAATCTATCATAGTCCTTGTGGGTGTAAATGATGTGAGATGTACCTCATTAGACTATATGAAAAGAGACATTATTGGTCTCTCGGAATATGTGTTGCAGACAGGAAAGTGTCTTCCATGGAGCAGCATTCTACCTTCACCTAGGATGATGCCACAGCACAAACAGAAAAGTATTAATTTTAACAACTCACTTAGTTTATGGTGTCACTCCAGGGAGAATGAATATCTGTCGGCATGGGAGAAACATGGCTAACAGACCACATTGCTTTGCCAAGGATGGTCTGCACCTATTTCCACTGGGCTTTCAGATATTGTTTCAAACTTTATCCACACCTTTACAGTCTTTTTTAGGCAATGTTAAAATGACAAAACCACCAACACAGAAAAAAAATCAAAGCAATCTTAAAGTGCTACTGTTCAATGCTAGGAGGCTTAACTAGAAACTACAAACCCTACAAGCTCTCCTCACTCTGGACAATGTAGAAATCTGTGCTGTTATTGAGACTTGGTTTAAAGTTTCAGAAAGTACTCCAGCAGTGCAAGGTTACAGTGCCTTCAACACATTTAAACCAACAAAGACAAAGGTTAAAGCTGGAAGTATCTTGATTTATCTTTGTAACAAATACAACCTAAGGGTAGTTAAACAGGATGATGTCCTAAAGTTCATCCACATGCAGGTCTCCATTGTCAATTCTGCACCACATCTTGGCCAGCTATAGGTCACCCTCTATGACCAACAAAGATCACAATTTGCACCTGGACCCACTGGAGGCACTTAACATCTAACCAAGCATGCTATTCATGAGAGACTTAGCCTTCTATAGACTGGGAAGTGTATGCTGCCTCTAACTCACAGCCACAATGTTTCCCGGACTTTGTCAGCACAAACACCAGCAACCAGATAGTGCACACTCCAACTAGGACTACAAAGATATTAGACCTGGTACTCACCAACATGGGAGAATATTGCACCATCCAAATTCTCATCTTCATTGGTGAGGTTGGATCCCAAGGCGGTCTCCCTCTAAATAAAAATCATCTCAGAAAACCAAGCTAAACCAGTAACAATTAGGAAGTATTCTAAAGCTAACTATATCCTGTTAAGTGACAGTTTGTTAAACTTCAAGGCTCCAGCAAACTCCAAGAACACAGCTCCCTATGCAGAATTTTTCACAGAAACCCTGTGCAAACATGCAAATGGCTGCACTGAGGCTGCCATACCTACCAGAAGCAAGCCCAGACCTAACACCAAAAACAAACCCCACTGGTCAAATCCTAATCTTAACATGGCATATAACAAAAGAAAATAAAAGTCCTAGCCAAAATCAAAAAGAGCAACTCTCACAGAGACAACAGACCTCTGATTCAACTTAAAAAGAAACTAAGAGTTCTAATAAGATCAAACAAGGCCAATTATGAGGTCAAGATAACTTCTCAGTCTAAACATAATCAAAAAAACCTTCTTCAGCTATGTCAGGAACCTTAAAAGCAGCACACAGCAATGTGCAGAACTGGTGATAAATGGCACAACCTTCACTGACCAGGGTGACATAGCAAATCATATAGCTGATAACTTTATCACTAACTTTACCCCCCACTCCCCCCACTAGTCCTTGTGAAATCCCCTTTAGTATACCCCTCCAGCTATCAACAGCGAGCAGGTCCTGGTGGCACTCACTAAGGCCTAAAACATTGCTTCAGTGGGCCCTGACAATATCCACAGTTCATAGGTTCGTAGGTTCATAGATTAGTACTAAGCTAACTGCCCTTGCGAGCCATTTTAAGCCTAGCCAATTATCCCTTGTAAGACTCAAACCCCGCACCTTCTGCTTGTAAGGCAAACACCTTAACCATTAGGTTGCCTCTTTAATAGCCTCAAACATGACCTAGCAGGACCACTAAAGGCACTAACTACAGCTTCAAAACAGCTTGCATACTGAGTGAATGGAGGGCCCACAATGGTCCTCTCTTTCGACAGGAATAAACCATCAGCCAACACTGCAAACTACAGACTCATCAGTCTGATAAGTGTATTATGCAAAGCCATAGAATAAATTGTCATGGAAATGATCAACAAGGACATTGGCAAACTACAGATACTGAAGGGAAAGTCTTGCGTACTCAACCTGCTGGGGTCACCAAGGCTATGAATGAGGAAAAATGGTGCATACCACCTACCTCAACCTGGCCAACACATTTGATACAATGCCCCACTCAGGTATGGCTGAAAACTCTCAGAGATAAGCATAAATCCCTACATAACTCGCTAGGTTGCTGGATGGATGGTTCACAGATAGGACCTAAGAAGGTAGGATTGGTGAGATCACTCCCACCAGGAGACCAGTCACCAGAGGAGTACTCCAGGACTCTGCATTGGGCTTGCTCCTGTTTGGCATGTACTTATTGGAAGTCAAGGCTAACGTCAAAGGCCTTTGGCTCACCAAGATCATAGATGACTATATATTGGGTGTAATCATAGATTTCCCCCACGACACAAACATCCTACAAGAGAGTCCAACACAAACAAATGATTGGTGCCAGAGTCACAGACTGAAACTCTATGTAAAGAAATGCATTACAGAACCCTTTGGGAAGTTGTCCACCCAAGCAAATTACTCCATTGATAAAATACCCGTAACATGCTGTAGTTAGGAATTTGGTAACATATGTTGGTAGTAATTTGGCCTTCAACCAACATGCAGCCAAGATACTAAGAAAATCGTTCTATGTTGCCCAACTCATAAGCAAGGATATGGCATCCAGATCCAAGGAAGTTATAGCACTCCTCTATTCAGCCCTTATCAGATCCATCATTGAATACAATGACCCCTACGAGTTCTAATATGTACCTAACCAGGCACTTGCCACCAGTTGGAATGCCCTCCAAGGTATCTCACCAGGAGAATCCAGAGTATAAATACCTTGTCCTACAGAGATCACCTTAAGGCCCTATCTCTGTACTCAGTATCGTACAGATTACTGAGAGGTTATCTTTGCCTGGCATATAAGGAATCCTCAAACCCAAAGCTGATGGACCTTTTGCACATCTGCAAAACAAACATCACCAGAAACACTAGATCCAAGGACCTGAACATTGCTGGTGACATAAATAAAATATCCTGGACAGACTGATATGTATCTCAAATTATCACCGCACTGTGGAACAGGATCCCCATCCATGTGAAGCAGAGCACCTCCCTGACGCTTTTCAAGCAAAACTTTGATCACTGCATTGGAAATTGTTAATTCACCCCTGCTCAGAGACCCTTGCCTCTGATGGACAGAGGCAGACAGTAAGTTAAGTAATCCCAAAGTAAGATATCCCTCCCCCACATAACCTTTAGCTACCTCCTTACTAACACACCCCACCATATAGGCATCCAATGTACTTGAGGGCAAAACTGGGTTGAGTTGCATGGCTAGGTTTATAAAAACCTTGGGTCAATACCTAGTACAAACCTATCAAGCTATGGATCTATGTATGGAATCACAGAACAGTTTTCATTATGGCAGAAAGGGATTTCCCAGCCTCAAACATATCACACAACAATGATAATATCCTTATGCCTGATCCTAACATGGTAACATCACAAGGGACATCACAGGAACAGGTAGTGAGTGCTTTGTGTACAATATGCATGCAGTATCCAGAAGACAGTAGTATACAACAAATGGGATCAGATAATACCTTTAGCCATTCCTCTGCTTGCTCTTTACTCTGTACTGCCAACACAAGTGCATCTGCTCCTTGGTGAGTGATTTTCAGTTCATGCTTTTTCTTCTTACTGTCCTTTGGAATGTAGGCAATGCTGCAACCAGACAAAACTAATTCCATCTGTGGCTGTTGGTCCTTTGAGCTTTTGTAACACTGGAATAACAAATTATATGCGTCATTTTACCTTTCATTTTTGAAACTTGCCTTCCCTCATGTGATTAGTTGCGCATTTATTGTAAGACTGTGTGCACGTCTTCAGAGAAAATAACCATAGCAATGTAATTCAACACCATTCATGCAACACGTGTCCCTTCTCTGCACTAATCTGGTCATAATGCTTATCCTACTGAGTATACATAACATTAAAAGAACATTTAAGGATATACGCACACGGGTGTGTGCACATGCATCAAACAATAAAGCAAACAAAAATCTTGCCCATGATTTTATACATCTAAAACATGACACAAAATGCATAAGAAAAATGTGACTAGAGTATAATCTGTTTTCCTTGTTGAACTGCATAGGGTTCACTGTGTAATTATAATGAATTTTATCCCCATAAGATACTTAACATAATTCCAGTGTCTCTTTGGAAGATCAAAATAAAAGGCAATATTAGAAACACTCAATCAAGTTCAGTACTGTTCCACTCACCTATATTACACTTGGTGCCATTAGGTGCAAATGCAATAAGCCTGCCACTAATGTCTACATTTAATTTTCACTGAACTCTCCATTCACTTCAGCCACCCCTTGTATCTTTTTCATTCTTCCCTCACTACTATATCCACATAATGCTGCCTATTACATTAGTAAGGTCACTGGGTTTGGGACAGTAACCTACAGAATTCACACAACTGCTTTGATGTGCAGAACTGGGATCTTCCTGCCTGGAATGTGTTTTGTCATCCTTGCTGATAATACTGCTTCTTGGTCCCTTGCTGGGCACATCACTGGGCCAAACATCTCCCCATCCATGTGAAACAGAATTCCTCCCTGACCATATTCAAATGAAAACTTGACAACTGGATGTGAAATCTTAAATTTACCTCCAGTCTGGACCCCATTTCCTTTATGAACAGAAGCTATCAATGCACTAAAAAAAGTATTATCAACACAGTGTAAGAAACTTCTCTGTGTGGATGATTTTCAGTCCATATATTTCTAGTTAATCACTGTATATTAATCAGATCAGACAATAGTAGTAGAAGTAGCGAACGTAAACTCGTCAAGTCAAAAAGTAATAATAGAAAATATATAATTCTACAGCATTACTAAGTATTCGAAAGTAATCCAAACAAGGCAGGCGGTCTGTTTCCAGTCGAAAATCCTAACACCCTCCTACAAATCCTTAGTTACCTCCCTAATAACATGTCCCTGGTATAGACACCCACAATACTCAGGACCCAAATGGTTTGAGGTGCGTGGCTAGGATTATAAGGGCCCTAGTGGTCATTTGCCTAGTAACAACCTATGAAACTATGAATCTATAAGAATGTCTAATGAAATCTCCTCCAGTGATTGAAATGTACCAGATTTTGTTTTCATATATTGTCTAGTATAAGGTTAGGTTAGACGTTATTTCCTTCTTGAAAATTCCCAGCTACCATATAGTTTTACTGTCGGATATTTTATAATCCAACTCTTAGCAGTGCATTTGCTGTGTGGGATTTTAAAAATCCTAGTTTTTCAGATAGCTTTTCATCTCACAAGTCATAACAGATATACTGTTATTGTGTTTTTTCTAATTTCCATTGTTTGCATTTACAACATACCTGTCTTGAAAAGATTCCCATATGCCCAGGATCTCTTGATAACATCCACCCCTGTGACATGCTGATGGTCCAGTCCTGGTCTCCCTTGCCTGTTTCTGTTGTGGCATTGTCAAGAATTTTAGAAAAGGGGGCATAAGGGCCAATAATGTGTTCACTTTGATCAATGGTGAAAAATCTTGACTACAATTACCTATGGTTCCTACAAAGTAAAATCCTGCATGACAATGTTCTTCAGCATTATACATGGTGTTAGTTTTCCAATAAAGTTTGAGAAGGGACATATTCATCCATGGGTCTTTCTCAGGCACTGTTGTTTAATGTCAGGTCTGCACATAAAATATTAGGTCAGGTATCCAATATTTTCTAATTACAGATCAGTCTCTATAATGTACACATGCAAGTAACAATGAAATGAAATTTGGATTGATCTGCTTACGTTTTAATCTTAACTTCTTATGAATTTCACACAAACACCATAAATATTTGAAGTTATCCATTAGAATTTTTCTCCTTCTGTTTCAGAAATTTTCTTTATATGAATATAAATGCTATACCCACACTAGTGTACATACCTGCTTTTTCTTTCTGCAATTTGGGGTAATCTACTGATTTTATTTCTCAAGCAGATGTCCAAGATGTCTTGTGCTAATCCAATCTGTTTAAAGATGCCCCCCCAGCTATTGTACACCACGGGGTTCTGATAATTTATAGCCTTGATGCCTAAGGGTGCTGAAGTGTACTGTCTTTTTCCAGAATTATCCAAACTCCTGTTCTCCCTGTCATTATGGAAGGTATACAGTACTTTTACTACTTTCAACCATATTTAGGCTTCTAGGGAAATATCAGTAAAGTCCTCCATAGGTTTCTTGTAAAGGTTTCAATATTGTTTTTATTTGCTGCAGATCCTACCAAGCATCTTGTAAAATATATCCTCAAAGACCTTCGTTAGCAAAGAGAAAGCAGAAGATCTTGGTTGTTCTGTCTCTAAGAGTCCAAAATATTTCTTGTTAAGTGCAGATATTTCCCTTACTTCCACACAAGTGTATTCTTATAAGATCTGGGATATGTTGGTGGTCACATTTCTAGAGGAAAACTTAGAAGACAAAAAGTTCAGTGTGCAGATTTAGTCAGTATAATACAGGTACTCTTCATTTTCCAAATCTGAAGCCTATGAAGGAGAGGACTGTCTCTTCTTGTTCTTTTCGCACCAGCCCTGAAGTTACATCCTAAGCTCTGTCAACAAAGCGTGGATGGATTTTTGCAGTACAGCAAAGTATGCCTTCACAAATCTATTGTAGTTGAAATAAGTGGAGGCCCCCTCCCCCCCTCAAAAAAAAGTGCCCAGGAAACAGGAATCTGCTTATTATTTTTTATTTATATATTTTGTTTATTGAGTTGTCAAAGTTGGCCAAGACACATTTGAACAGGGATCCGAAATATTGTCTGATTAACAGGCATGCTCTAAGGTACACAGGATGCAAATGAAGAGGGAGGGAATCAAATTCAAGACAAGAGTATGAAACACATTAGCAGCTCATAATCTTAATTCTATGAACTTAACTGGCACCTGACCCACCTATGTCTGGTCCTGAGATCCCCAAGACTCCTTCTCCCACTAGACAATTTTACGCTTATCTCTAAACATCCACTTTAGGGATGACTCACCCTTGGACAGCCCCATAACAATTGCAGAAACAATGTAAGTCAAGCTGGACGGGGTGGGGTCTGTAGGATGCTACATGTTCCTCCGAGCCAGGTCTGTAGACACGTTTTTTCTTGTTCCTCCGGAACAAGATTCATAAATGACATCAGACTGGGGAAATCTTCTAGAAATAATATGGAATCATGAATCATGTGCATGAGTTTCAAATATCACACACATAAGTTTCAGGCACCATTCACATAACCACCATCAAGATGGAAAGGACGTGCCTTCTTTTCCTGAAGCCTCTTTTCAAGCTCCTGGGCTGTTGGAGAAGCAGAGGTTCAAAATGAAACCCTGTGAGTAGGGAGTAATGAACTACATTCTCACTGACCCCAAACCAGCCAGTAAACACAGCCAGCTGGGTTGATACTATTGACAGACTCTCTGCATATTTTCTTTAATTTCCCAAACATGTTAGAGTTTCCTGACTTTCTGGAGCCTCTCTAAACTTCTTGGCCCTCTTAGTCCTATCAGAAGAAACTGTTAAATTTATAGCTCTTAGAAATTCATCTGCCAAAGAAGTGGTAGGTGTCCCCTCCACTAACATAAGTCATTTGTAGTGTTCTGCAAAGACTTTCAAATTCTATGCACACATGAGAAGGGGTTTCCAATTAAAAAGTATACAGTTTCCATAAGTAGATACATTATAATCTTTTAAACTGATATCATTAGGGGGACTTTGTCTAACAGAAGAACACATTTGCATTGTCCTCTGTGGAAATCATTAGATATCAGAATTTCTCTAAAATGTATGCAAAGTGTATAATGTAAGTCACATTAAACAGAATATCGGACATGTGTTGCATCCTCTTTCACAACTGGCTTACTTACAAAAGTGTGCAGCTTAAGAAGTAACTCTAGGGGCATCAGTCTGCCTAAAGCTTCATCTGAGAAGACCAACATTAGAAGTGGCTTTACTGTATTCATTTCATAACTTTTC
>NC_056729.1:1350471956-1350484456 GCF_019279795.1 Protopterus annectens | reverse complement strand
GACCTTTGTTGGCGAAATGCATTACCTCATTGCCAGGTCTCATCTGTGTCCTTAAAAGATCACACAGAAGCAATTAATGATCTGTGTTGCCCGGAGGGCTTGTAGAAGGGGTAAGAAGTCCTTTTAAAATGCTTTCACTGTTTTGCTAAGCAGACTCTAGTCTGTTGTCAATTTTTTATAATACCCAAATGTGTCTATTCTGTTGTATTAGCTGTGTTAAGTTCCTACCTAAACAGTTCTACATTATAAATTATGTCTAGTTTCTGCTGTTGCTACTATGTAACTCCATGGTCCATTTCATTTGTGTCATCCCTTGCTTAATGTATATCACAGACATACAGTCTACTCCTACACAAATACATTGCGAGTGAAAGTGCACAAGTACACTGTGCTGATCAGTGACAGCCTGTTGTGATAGCTGTGTGGCGTGTCCACCCATTGCGAGTGAAGGTGCACAAGTACACTGTGCTGATCAGTGACAACCTGTTGTGATAGCTGTGTGGCGTGTCCACCTTTGAATGCTCACAGTGAAGCAGCATTGCAAATAAAGGTTTAATTACTGTACTGTACGCTATTCCTCTGGTTTTGGGCAGACTGCCTATTTACCATTTCAGTCATTTTTTTTTATGTATTTATTTTTTTTTCTGTAAGTAAGCACACTACTGTACAACTGTACTGTTGTACTATACATTGCTTTTACATTACCTTCTTCTAGTGTCATTATTGCTATATTATTTCTGTAACAAAGTCATGAATGAAAAGGGACCATATTGGCCCAGTTCATCTACTTGCTAAATAAATAAATTATATAAATAACAATAATCAGCTACTTAAGGATAGGGCAGTTTAGATCAGTCAGCAATAAGCAAAAGTACAATTTGCATCTCCTTCCATTGACAGGTGTAGTTACCCTGCTGTGGAGTGTGCTACATTTCTGGTGGCCATATAGATGAAAAGGGTCTGTGTCATTTGATTGAACCCCAAATGGAACCCATTTGATTGAAAACTCATTCACAAGAAAAGTGTAGTGTCATGGTGCCATTTCTTACCACAGCAATTATTAGGGAAATTACTCCTGCAGACTATGTACACATTGTCAGCATTACGTTGTTCCCCGAGATCTGTAGTTGCTTGGGTTTGTTCTCTATCCAGGCTGCTGATTCACTGTGTGTGTGCATGTGTGTGTGTGTGTGTGTGTGTGTGTGTGGGTGCTTGGTACATGTTTTAATTTACTCCTTGTGTTACCATGTAATTAGTATACAAAAATAAAGGGAATGCAGGGGTGCTTCCCCATTCTAAAAACTATCAAATGAGCTTTCACACAAATGAGTTTTCAATCAAATAGGTCTGTCCATTTGGGACAAGTCAAATAAGCATTGAATCAAATGACATAGACCCAATAAAAATTGTTAAAAATGAACTGGTTGCAAATTTTTGCAGGATGAAGACCTGACTATGACCCAGGCAACATGGGCTGAAATGTGGATTGGGTGACAGAGGAGTCAAGTATGGGGGGAAGGGGTGTGTAGCATCCAATAACTGATCGCCCATTCTGGGCAAGTGCAGTGATGTGGTCCACAAAGGGTAAACTAGATGGTATCCTTCTGATGGAGATCAATGTAAGGGTCTTGTGCAAACATCATATGCGTAATACACAGTGCTGTTGCCAGAATTAGTACATGTGTCACCACACATGCCTAGAAAGGCCGGAATTCCAAATTTCAAAACTTTAACGGGAAATAGGACTAAACAAAAAAAAATGATAGCTGACTGTATGACAGTCTCCCGAGCCCAGCTCTTACACATGTGCATTAAACAGGCCAGTCATGTCACAGGAACCACAGCATAAGGGAAAAACAGACCCCCCCAAAAAAAAAAAGAAAGACAATGTGGTGAAAACATATCCATCTTGGATTAGTAAATGGATGAGTGCAGAGATGACAACCATGAGTTTACAGAAAAGTGTTAGGCCCTGTGTAATTTTATGTAGTACATGGAGTGGTGAATTTCTTGAATCCTGTTCCCAAACACATCAAAAAAGTGTTTAAAATCAGTGACGCAATCATTATCCTCTGTATAAAGCTCCAAATTCTTGGCTTGTCTCCTTAATAACAATAGAGGTATGCAGAGTATGTAAAGCCTTCGTATATGTGAATCAATGGGTATATCACTTTATATAGGAGCAACTACATGGTTTGATTTGAACATTAATTTTTATGACTGTCTTCCTTTGATGTTTAATATAGAAAAGCCTTATTTTGTTATGGTTCTGTTTAAGGTCCATCAAGAATGCTATGAAATGGGGCTATGTAAAAGGCATAGGAGTACCATATTGTGTCAGTGAAATACTAAAAAATTCAGTTTTATTCTGGCCACCACTGTATTTTATTTCTTGAGTTCTCCTACTAACCTAGCAGGCTTGCCAGTTTAAATCTCTAATTCATTTAAAGCCAGAGTTTTGATTATTGGTAAAAATAATGTTAATCTTCATCTCAGGTGAAGTTTTAATGGTATGAAAGGATGTGGTTACTTAACACTGAGATGTCCAGGGCCCAAATAACTATTGTATCTCTGTATATCCCCTTTCTCTGATTACCTGGATATGTTGAATGATGCTGAGCAGTGACTTCAAGAGTTAACTGGAATGTAATATTATCTCCTGTCTGTGATGTGTTCTGTTGTGTTTTAGACTCTTATCAAGTACAATATGATTCGTTGATTAAACAGTTAATGACTTGACAGGAGTGGATTGAGTCCTGACAAATTAATTTCCTTAACATAAAGTTCTCACATCTCTCATGTCTCCTGGCTTCAAAGAATCTAATCAGATGCCACTTTGGGATGTCTTTTTTTCCTTGGTTTGGCCCCTGTGTGGTTAGGAATCAGTTGTTTCAGATTAAGTTGGTAGTATGTGTTGAGTAAATAGAGGATGACTAAGTAAGACAAGGGTTTTATAAGAGGTTTCTACGAGACTATGAATAAGATACTGAGGGGAAACGGGTGGAATAAGTTGATTAATGGCTGCTAAAGCTGTAGGGATGGCTTGCAGTGACTTTCACTACTCACTGTTTGGTGGAGATAGTGTAGGTGGCTATTTTAAGTCTGCCTCAAATATACACAGGGTCCAGCTAGAGGGAGATTCAAATTAGGCTTAGGGGAAATTAAGACATGTACTTGAGATGTAAGGTGGTGAATTAATAATTCTGTATAAGGAACACAGTGCTTTTGAGGTTACATAGGAAAGTGCTGAGGAAGGGATATAGAAAGAGCTGATGATGTAGGTGAGGAAGGTAGAGAAACTACAGAAACAAAATCATAGGTTAAGTGTGGTGCATGCCAAAGTGAGCTAGAAAGGCTAATAATTTTGATTAAAGACAGTTTGGATTGGTTATGTAAGAAATACAATGAAGAGACTGGAAGTGAATATGGAATGAGAGAGTGAGATCTTACAGTGGTGCCTCATTTTAGACTTAAGTTTCAGTGGAGAATGCAGTGTTATTGTTCCTGAACTATTCTGGACTATACAGATGTGGGGGACATGATCATTATGGGGAGAGGTTATAACTTAGTCTTAGAACAAGGATTGGATAGATAGACAGACTACATGAGGCAGTGAAACACCAGAAGGCAACCACCAGAAGGCAATAAATGGGATAAATCAGAATGTGGAAATTAAGATAGAATGGAAAAGATATAACAGCTTCAGGTATCTGGCAGATGTAGCTGAGGAGAAGAGAAGTCTATATAGAGGACACCAAAGCTAGAATCAGAGGTGCTGTAACCAAGTGACACAAAGTGCCAAAGGTGGCACATGACAGAAGAATGCCAATGGAGCTGAAAGGTAAGGTAAACAAAGCAATGGTGCAACAGGTGCTGATGTATAGCACATAAACCTAGGAAGTGAATCCAGGAAGTTTGAAGTGATGTAGATAAAGTGCCTGAGATGGATAGTAGGATGTACATTGCAGGACAGACAAAGAAATGAGGAAATCAAAGCAGAAGTCAAAGTAGTCCCAGTTGTAGAGGAAATCAAGTAGAACAGATTACAATGGGTCAGTCACTTGTGCAGGAAAATGGAAGGTGATTTAGTAAAATAGATGTGGGAAAGACTGAAAGAGGGCAGTGAGATTACAACACCCAGCCAAGAGATGGATGGGCAGTGTGATAGTAGACCAATAATGGGGGGGGGGGTGTTTGTTAAAGAAGGAAGTAGAGTGGTTCTGAATCAAGAGGGATGTCTAACCTGATATTACACTGCATCTCCATTAAAAATATGGGAGAAGAAGGTTGGTGATGATGAGGAGGAGGAGGAAGTTGGAGGACCTTGCATAGTGATATGGAGAAGACACAGCTGATTGATATATAGAGAGAAAATTGGAGGTCATGAAAATCTACATTTTTGAGGGAAGATGCCTGACAGGTGAGTAGATTCTAATGGTTACTTGTGTTTATTAGGACAGATGAAAAGACTGTACAAATAGAGTTTTGAAAAAAGCATTTCTGAGAATGCAATATTGGACTTGAGTTGGCAGGTAGAGGAGGTGGTTATGGGAATATGGATGTGGAGGACTGGAAAGTGATGGGAGATGGAAAGCATCCAGCACTGTGAGATAAAAGAGAAAGTAGGACAGAATGTGGGGAATTGGCTGGAATTAAAACAACTCAGAGGGGTAGAATGTGGCCTAAAGGGGAAGGTCAAATAATGTTAGGGTTAAATTAGAGTTGGAAATGGGAATAATGGAGGCTACAAAAGGGTATAGAACAGGCATATGATGGTGGAAAGCCATGTAGAGTTCAGGAAATTTTTGCAGGATGAAGACCTGACTATGACCCAGGCAACATGGGCTGAAATGTGGATTGGGTGACAGAGGAGTCAAGTATGGGGGGAAGGGGTGTGTAGCATCCAATAACTGATCGCCCATTCTGGGCAAGTGCAGTGATGTGGTCCACAAAGGGTAAACTAGATGGTATCCTTCTGATGGAGATCAATGTAAGGGTCTTGTGCAAACATCATATGCGTAATACACAGTGCTGTTGCCAGAATTAGTACATGTGTCACCACACATGCCTAGAAAGGCCGGAATTCCAAATTTCAAAACTTTAACGGGAAATAGGACTAAACAAAAAAAAATGATAGCTGACTGTATGACAGTCTCCCGAGCCCAGCTCTTACACATGTGCATTAAACAGGCCAGTCATGTCACAGGAACCACAGCATAAGGGAAAAACAGACCCCCCCCAAAAAAAAAAGAAAGACAATGTGGTGAAAACATATCCATCTTGGATTAGTAAATGGATGAGTGCAGAGATGACAACCATGAGTTTACAGAAAAGTGTTAGGCCCTGTGTAATTTTATGTAGTACATGGAGTGGTGAATTTCTTGAATCCTGTTCCCAAACACATCAAAAAAGTGTTTAAAATCAGTGACGCAATCATTATCCTCTGTATAAAGCTCCAAATTCTTGGCTTGTCTCCTTAATAACAATAGAGGTATGCAGAGTATGTAAAGCCTTCGTATATGTGAATCAATGGGTATATCACTTTATATAGGAGCAACTACATGGTTTGATTTGAACATTAATTTTTATGACTGTCTTCCTTTGATGTTTAATATAGAAAAGCCTTATTTTGTTATGGTTCTGTTTAAGGTCCATCAAGAATGCTATGAAATGGGGCTATGTAAAAGGCATAGGAGTACCATATTGTGTCAGTGAAATACTAAAAAATTCAGTTTTATTCTGGCCACCACTGTATTTTATTTCTTGAGTTCTCCTACTAACCTAGCAGGCTTGCCAGTTTAAATCTCTAATTCATTTAAAGCCAGAGTTTTGATTATTGGTAAAAATAATGTTAATCTTCATCTCAGGTGAAGTTTTAATGGTATGAAAGGATGTGGTTACTTAACACTGAGATGTCCAGGGCCCAAATAACTATTGTATCTCTGTATATCCCCTTTCTCTGATTACCTGGATATGTTGAATGATGCTGAGCAGTGACTTCAAGAGTTAACTGGAATGTAATATTATCTCCTGTCTGTGATGTGTTCTGTTGTGTTTTAGACTCTTATCAAGTACAATATGATTCGTTGATTAAACAGTTAATGACTTGACAGGAGTGGATTGAGTCCTGACAAATTAATTTCCTTAACATAAAGTTCTCACATCTCTCATGTCTCCTGGCTTCAAAGAATCTAATCAGATGCCACTTTGGGATGTCTTTTTTTCCTTGGTTTGGCCCCTGTGTGGTTAGGAATCAGTTGTTTCAGATTAAGTTGGTAGTATGTGTTGAGTAAATAGAGGATGACTAAGTAAGACAAGGGTTTTATAAGAGGTTTCTACGAGACTATGAATAAGATACTGAGGGGAAACGGGTGGAATAAGTTGATTAATGGCTGCTAAAGCTGTAGGGATGGCTTGCAGTGACTTTCACTACTCACTGTTTGGTGGAGATAGTGTAGGTGGCTATTTTAAGTCTGCCTCAAATATACACAGGGTCCAGCTAGAGGGAGATTCAAATTAGGCTTAGGGGAAATTAAGACATGTACTTGAGATGTAAGGTGGTGAATTAATAATTCTGTATAAGGAACACAGTGCTTTTGAGGTTACATAGGAAAGTGCTGAGGGAAGGGATATAGAAAGAGCTGATGATGTAGGTGAGGAAGGTAGAGAAACTACAGAAACAAAATCATAGGTTAAGTGTGGTGCATGCCAAAGTGAGCTAGAAAGGCTAATAATTTTGATTAAAGACAGTTTGGATTGGTTATGTAAGAAATACAATGAAGAGACTGGAAGTGAATATGGAATGAGAGAGTGAGATCTTACAGTGGTGCCTCATTTTAGACTTAAGTTTCAGTGGAGAATGCAGTGTTATTGTTCCTGAACTATTCTGGACTATACAGATGTGGGGGACATGATCATTATGGGGAGAGGTTATAACTTAGTCTTAGAACAAGGATTGGATAGATAGACAGACTACATGAGGCAGTGAAACACCAGAAGGCAACCACCAGAAGGCAATAAATGGGATAAATCAGAATGTGGAAATTAAGATAGAATGGAAAAGATATAACAGCTTCAGGTATCTGGCAGATGTAGCTGAGGAGAAGAGAAGTCTATATAGAGGACACCAAAGCTAGAATCAGAGGTGCTGTAACCAAGTGACACAAAGTGCCAAAGGTGGCACATGACAGAAGAATGCCAATGGAGCTGAAAGGTAAGGTAAACAAAGCAATGGTGCAACAGGTGCTGATGTATAGCACATAAACCTAGGAAGTGAATCCAGGAAGTTTGAAGTGATGTAGATAAAGTGCCTGAGATGGATAGTAGGATGTACATTGCAGGACAGACAAAGAAATGAGGAAATCAAAGCAGAAGTCAAAGTAGTCCCAGTTGTAGAGGAAATCAAGTAGAACAGATTACAATGGGTCAGTCACTTGTGCAGGAAAATGGAAGGTGATTTAGTAAAATAGATGTGGGAAAGACTGAAAGAGGGCAAAGTGAGATTACAACACCCAGCCAAGAGATGGATGGGCAGTGTGATAGTAGACCAATAATTGGGGGGGGGGGGTGTTTGTTAAAGAAGGAAGTAGAGTGGTTCTGAATCAAGAGGGATGTCTAACCTGATATTACACTGCATCTCCATTAAAAATATGGGAGAAGAAGGTTGGTGATGATGAGGAGGAGGAGGAAGTTGGAGGACCTTGCATAGTGATATGGAGAAGACACAGCTGATTGATATATAGAGAGAAAATTGGAGGTCATGAAAATCTACATTTTTGAGGGAAGATGCCTGACAGGTGAGTAGATTCTAATGGTTACTTGTGTTTATTAGGACAGATGAAAAGACTGTACAAATAGAGTTTTGAAAAAAAGCATTTCTGAGAATGCAATATTGGACTTGAGTTGGCAGGTAGAGGAGGTGGTTATGGGAATATGGATGTGGAGGACTGGAAAGTGATGGGAGATGGAAAGCATCCAGCACTGTGAGATAAAAGAGAAAGTAGGACAGAATGTGGGGAATTGGCTGGAATTAAAACAACTCAGAGGGGTAGAATGTGGCCTAAAGGGGAAGGTCAAATAATGTTAGGGTTAAATTAGAGTTGGAAATGGGAATAATGGAGGCTACAAAAGGGTATAGAACAGGCATATGATGGTGGAAAGCCATGTAGAGTTCAGGAAATGATAGAAGATTTAAGGGTGAGTGGAGGAAACACAGAAGTTGAATTAGGCAAAATGGGGTGCTAGGTGAAATTAGGTAAAATGGGGTGCTATACAAAGTCCAAAGGGGTAATGGAAGGCAATTGTTTGGTGTGGCAGTTTAAGGAGCAGAAGCAGAGAGCATGGGTTAGGACCTAAAATCCAGTCCATGTGATCAACTGGTGTATAGATACGTGTTTTTATGATAACCTGCATAATAATATATCACTAAATGGGAGTACTTTGATGAACAGCAAGTTAGTTGTTCGTAAGAGGATGGGATATGTTTTTTGCATAATTAATAACTGATGGAGGAAGTATTAGCCATAACTCAATATATGTAGAATTGTAATTCAAGGGGAGGGAATAGATGGGTTTCCTGTTGATTACTTTAAGGTTGTATGACTGAAGATATATGAGACTATGACAAAGTTAATAGCCAAATGTATGGTTGCAGATATTATGGCAGAGTTTATGAAGGATACTATGGTGACTGTACTGCCTTATGGAAAGGGGTTCCAAAGGACCCAGCCAAATTTTCACTGTTTCTTTGTGCAAAGCAGATGTTATATACTAGTGTGATAACAGCTATTATTTATAGAATGTTACCAAAGATTACTTGGGATATCCAGGTAGGATATGTGAAGGGCAAGCCCTTGAAAGAACATTAGAGTCTGCAGTTAAATGTGTTGACTTGTGTAAACCGGAATACTTGGGTGGGAATGAGTATTTACTTATAGATATAAAGAACATCGTTATCTGTCAATGGGCAATTTGCCTTGAGAGCTTTTGGGCACATGATTGGGGGGGGGGTAATATTGCTGAGAGGGATTAAGGCTTTGTATGTTGGTCCTTGGTTTCATAGATGGTGAATGGTAGTACATCACAGAGGGTGAGTTTAGGACAGCGTATACATCAAAGATGCTCTCTTTCCCCTGCATTGTTCCATATTGCAATGAAAAAGTTGCCCCAGATTGCATAGCTTCTTGGTGCAAGAATGAGTCAAACGAGGTCCTCAGTAGTATCAGATTGTTTGCATATGACTGCAGTGGTCTGAAGATGTGAAACTGCTGCTACCTGCTGCATTACAGATTTTTTTAGAAAAGTTCCACATGAGTTTATGTTTTAACCCCAAAAAAGTCAGGAGTCATTTCAGTCTGTTTAAGTAATGAGGGTCAGGTGTGTTGCCAAGGTCAATGGAGTGGTAAATATTTGGAGATTAAAGTGTCCTCAACAGTAAAACAGCTAGTGTAGAGTAATTGGGCAGAATTGCAGACACAGGTGAATAGTAAGGTGGATAAATAGTCAGCAAGAGTTACATCTTTAAGAGGCAGAAGCGAGGTGATTAGGATGTACCATTAGTGCTGCATTAAATGAGTCACATGGCAATCAGCCCCCAGGACAAAATGTGATGGGGGATTAGTAAAGGATAAATAAGGACTGATAAGGGGGTTGGTGGATGGGGTATGCCAGATTTTAGATTGTTGCAACTGCTCTAAAATGGCATAGTGAATTTGGGGTGGTGCAGATAAAAGGTTTGTGGTAAATAGCATGGGATAAAAGTTGAAGAAAAGAGGAGATGGTTTGGATCCAGAAGGTAGAGAGGAGAAAGACACTAATAGATATACTAGTAAGTACTTGTGAAGAGGGGTGAGGGTGGATGGTAAGGAAGTCATTTCAATGATTGTCAGAGGTTAACATGATCGGAGGGGAAAGGCATCCCTATAGTTGAAGATCTCATTGTTGATGAGGAAATGGCAAGGTAAATTTCTGTGAGACTAGAGACACATTTGGTGTGTCAGCAGGATATTAGCTTTTTTGTAATACAGTTATTAGCGTAGTGAGGAGTGAACTGATACCCATATACACATTTGGAAGATAAAGAACTAATAGGAAAGAGTAATTTGTGGAGTAGATTCAGATACTTGGAGGAGTGATAGGCATTGGTGTGTAAATGACACCATGATGGAACAGATTATAATTTCATCAGTGGTTTAGGAAGGATGGTAGCATAAGGCAGCATGTTTAAGATGTCTGTGAAAGGGAGGAGACAGATATTCTTCCACATGGTCACCTTATATATTGGCATAAATACTACAGGAATATATGACTGCACTCTGATATTGTCAGACATATATAAGGAAAAGTGGAGGATGCAAGGGTACACTACCTACTTGGGTTAGAAATGAGGAGAAATGGAGCAGGAAAGAAAGAGTGAAGCTACAACATGCTGCTGAGTAAGTTCAGATGATGCAAGATGGGAAACTATAGGGATTACTAGGGTAAGCATGGAAAAGGTCAAGGTTCCATAAGCGTAGAGGTACGGGAAATAGTAAATGCAGCAAGAAATTGGAAAATAATTGGGTTAGGAGGGGAGGTCTGAAAATGGGAAGAAAGGATGACAATTATACAGTAACAGTAGTGCTGGTTTGAAGAGTTAACAGTGCAAAGGTAATGTGTTTGTTTATTAGGTAGAGGGGTTTGTAATGCAGGCAGGAAGGGCATTACAGAAAGGACAGACTAGCAGAGTGGGGAACAGATCATTTAGGGAAGACAGCAGTATTAATTGGCCACAAATGAGCTTTGTTGTAATTACTAGGTTTCTATGCAAGAAGAGGCTATTAAGGATGATAGATTTATGATCACTTAGATTGAGCCATATGCCATTATTCAGGCTTCTGTGCAAGAAGCGAATACTAAGGATTACACATTGGTGAAGTCTGATGTTGTGTAGGGGCTTATTATTTTGCTATGGAATGCAGGATCTAATTTGCTTTGTACAAAATGGTAGTAAAAACATTACGGTCACTATGGAACGGTAGCGTTCAGGCTGGGGTCAGACGTTGTTATATTTTGTGTCACCAGAAATTTGGTATTTAATTGTGCATTCTGTTACTGCAAGTATTTTTGTATAATATGTTTGTAATATTTGTTAAAATTAAATAAAAAAATATAAATACAGATACTTTCTCACAAGAGGAACAGTCTCCACAGAACATTGTTGGCTTTTAATTTTTACTTACAAATGTATAAAACAGCAGAGTATAATTTATATCCATTGTTGACCCCTTTTATGTGCATGCCACATTCACCAATGCTTCTACTCTTGAAACAATGAAATCCTTATAATTTAAAGAGACTAAAGCAGGACTACTACTAAGAAATCTGCTGCACACTTCCAAGTCAGTTGTGTCATACTCTGAGACTCCTCTGTTCAGAAGAATGTACAGCTGTCTGTTCACTGCTTGCCTTGATTTTGCTCTTACAGAAGTTTAGATTAATGGCCTGTTTTTTTATTGCGTTAAGAGTCAGGGGTATATAACTAGAACCTGCTATGGACTTCTTTGTTGTGTGTGCAGCATATGCTCCAGATTCTGCTCTTATGAGAAAGTGAGCTTAATGAAGTCCAAATGGGCCAACGATGAAACCCGTAATTATGGCAATTCCGGAGAAGAAACATTTTATTGCATCTTGATGCTGTAAATTGTCAGTGACTTTGACTAACACCCCTGATGTTCTACAACCGACTCAGCTGCATTTTATTGCTATTTATAATGAGCTCACTGAAACAGAACTATCAGGCTTTGCTAACTGATGTGCAATTAGTTGAATTTTCAGAGGAAGAAGACAGGTATACTTTGCAAACATCACTGGATGCATGATTTTAAGAAATTCCATCAAATGCAGCATCCAGATTATCATCACTGGTAATTATTCGGTAAGCTAGTAATGGCATGTTTACTGCACAGAGGTTCATAGATAAACACCAGGCTACCAACCTGCAGACTATTAAAACCTAGGCAATATTCAGAGGTAAGACTCAAACCCTGTACATTGTATGTGTGAGGTAAAGATTGCAAGCATAATATTAATAGTACCACCACCCCCCACCCCCACCCCCACCCCCACCCCGAGCTGAAACATGAGGGATTCAGGCTTATGGAAGGATTTAGCAGAGACACAAATGTTAAGTTCTACTTGTGCATAAGTGAGAAAACCAGTGGCTTGCTTTCATGTGCATTCATGTAGTAGAAAAATAGTGGTTGAAAGAGCAAGGTGGTTCTATCATTTTGTCATAGAAAATAGAATGCTGAATCTCCTGCATACAGGGATAAAGTGTTGACCACATACAGGCATGGTTTTCTAATGGGTTATAATCACAACCAATAATTGTTAAAACATTTCTTTTTTAATTAAATAAGAACGTTGACCTGGGTGTAGAGGGGGGCTATGTGCCCCCAACCCCCAGTACTTATATAACCATACTGCTTATTCTGGGTCATATAACCTCATAGAAAAGGGTA